>NC_140943.1:96779246-96989246 GCF_014529385.1 Adiantum capillus-veneris | reverse complement strand
CTGAACCTCAATATATTATGATGACTCATTGGATACCAGATAGTCCTTGTACTCTTCCACCTAATGCCTCTCATCAAGTTGGCATTGGAGCGTTTGTAATGAATGAGAACAGAGAGGTAGTCAGTCTTGGTGGATTAGTATCTTTGGTGAAGCAATTTTTTTTTCCACATGTGTATCTGTGGGTGTGCACATGCATGTGATGGCTGTTGATCACTGGACACAACCACAAAGAAGCCCTGTCTCCCCAGATCTAGGTGCAATACCAAGAAGGTGACCCTCTAAACCTCAAAATCCCCTCTCGGATCGTGGGTGCTAGTCAAATCCAAGGATCTAGTGACCATAGAAGGTAATGAAGGAATTCATCTAGTCAAGTGGCCAACAACAAAGACCACCACTGCATCATACACCACCTCTAGAAAGAAACTTGCAAGGCTCAGGGATAGACAATCTTGGCAACTTAGTAGAAACCCTCACTACCATAGCATTTGCCAGGCTCTAGAAGCTTGTGATACACACACCTAGAGGTCCCCCCTTGTACACCATGCCATTGGACGGCATGTGATCATCAAAGCTTTAGTTTGCAGATAGATATGTGGGAGATGCTGGAGACATGTGTTCACCAAGTGGCATACCTTGGCCACCAGTGGCCATTTAGTAAAACCCCTTGAGGGTCGTGGGGCAGAGAATCCAACTCGTCCATTGACAGCACTTTTTCTAAGCCGAATTTTCCCATGCACCGTTGGATATCCGCCTGCCACCTCAGCATAAGGAAAATCAGCAGCTTCAGTCCAATCAGATGTGCACAATTCAGCACATGAAATGCATTGAGGAGCCGCCACCTCAGCAGCCAGAATACAAAGAGGAGTCGACACCTCAGCTGCTGGAATGGTTCCTGCAGCACCACTTTGCTGTTTGCTGCCCATTGCATACTCAGCAACAGAATCTGAGCTGCCTGTATACCTCTGTCACCACTGAACCCACTTCATTATTGGCTCCCCTCCCCTGGACTCGTGATGGCTGGGAATGGTCACCTGCTGACCGTTCCCTCCGTAATTTGTCCCCCCATTGGTTCCCAGCCTCCACTGGTCGCCAAGGGGTTGCACAAATTACAGGGAATGGGCAGCAGGGTACCATTCCCTATACCATCAACATTCGCTATGCTCTAGAAGCTTGTGACGGTTGCTAAAGCTAGATGGCCACCTCTTGTACTCTATGCCATCGGATGGCATGTGATCATCAAAACTTTAGTTTGTAGATAGGTATGTGGGACTTATTGGAGATATGTCAGCACCAGGTGGCATCCTAGGTTGCTCTCAGGGTTGCATGGTCACAATGGTGGTTCATGTGCATTTTTCTTCCATTTTGTCCATTCATGGGATTTTGTGAGGATGTGGTATATGTATTAGCTCTTTCACCACGTCATTATTGTTTTATGATGTGGCACCCACCTAAGAAGAGTCATGTCACGTGCACATGTCTCTGTGTGCCATACGGACATGCTACTACTACAACTTCAGAGCCAAGGTTTGTGTACAGAGTCCAAGGAACTTAGTTCCGGCAAATGTTGTGAGCCTATTCACAGGATTTGCATGTTTGGACTAGTCTTCTTGGTTGTTGTCACACTTTGGTGTGCATAAGGCATTGTGAACATGTAGCTTTCCCCTTACTCTCTCATATTTTTGGGTGCCAGCGTGGGCATGTAGATTTGGTATAGGTGAATGCATCGGTTCTAGTCCGGTGTCAAATGCATGACCACTGACATGTAGTGCAAGAAACTCACATAACTGCACATGTGCACTCACCAGGCAGCTACTGATTCGCCGAACTCGAGGCCACCTATTTCCCTATAAAAAGATCCGTCCCCCTCTCACTCTCTCACATATTTCTGGGTGCCATTTGCAAGGAGCCTTTTCATGCATTTTTCCACATCCATCGCCTTGCAGCTCCCATTCAGCCCCAGGGTTTTTTGCATGAGATCACATGCGGCCCCCCTTGGTGCCCCCATTGCGACTGTCTTTGAGCACATCTGCTGCCCCATCCTCGCCGCAGCAGCCCCATCATTTCAACCCTGCTTTAAATTCAGATTTACTGTGTTCTTGCGTTGTGGTTGTGCTTTTTGCAGCCAGCATTTAGCCCTTGGTTCTTCTCAAATCGGATGTGCAAATCAGCCCTAGATCTATGCTTTGGTGACCATCTGCAACCCACATCGAGTTGGATCTCAGTGGTGCATTTATTCAGCCCACGAGGTGTTGCATCTTGAAGAGTGACCACCCATGTCTTTTTGCTCTCTCTTTATCTCTTTGCATCTCTCTCTCTCTCTCTCTCTCTCTCTCTCTCTCTCTCTCTCTCTGGCCCAGCATGCACGACGCCCGGTCAGGCTATTTCCATGGAGGAGATTGATGAGATCCGCCAGCGACCGATGCTGGATCTTTTATGATCTGTGATTTAGCTATCCCACCTAGCTGGATCTTTTGTGATCTGTGATTTAGCTATCCCACCTATCTGCTTAGATCACACCTAGCTATTTCAGATTCCATAGCAATATATTCTGTCATTATATTTTGTCATTTTTGTTACTGTGATTTTGTATCAGATCCACCACATTGTAACTTTCTGGTCTCATAGGTCATTCTGGCCTTCTGAGGACGTTAATATAACATTTTATTTCATTTCATTTCTCCAGGATCAAGGCGGCGAGGGAGAAAGGAAAAATGGCTTTCTATAGGGGAGGGAAAGTAGTGGTGTTGGAAAACGCATTGCATGACAGTGCGAGACCTATGGGACCAACCTTAAAATGATAGCATGGAATTGTAACGGAATAATTTCGTCTAGAGCAGGATTTATATCAGTTGTTTTTGAGCTAGGATTTAGGCGAGGCATGGCAACTCTTTGTCACAAAGTGATGACGTGGCTACGGAGAAACCCTAATTTCAGGCTGAAACCCTAAAATCCCTGCAAACCCTAAAAATTGCCAGAAACCCTAATTCGCAGCAAACCCTAAATTCTGGCTGAAACCCTAATTTCTGTCAGCAAACCCTAATTTCTGCCGGGGGTGCCACGTGGCAGCAGCAGTACAGATTTCCGTAATTTGCGGCGGAAATTGCGGCGGACTTTGCGCTGGCAGTTTTCTTGCTTTTTCTACGCCAGTAGCAAGAGATAGAGGGAGAAAAAGTAATTTGCTTTTTAATTAGACTCTTTGAGAGAGAGAGAGAGCAGATGCTTTTGATTTTGAAGCTTTTTGGGGCTCTGCTTTTGGGCATCCCTTGGTACTTTTATATACGTGGTGAGGGCTTCACTTCTCAGAGCATCTGGACGCAGAGTCTGAGAGTGAAACCCTAGCCACTCTCTTGTACTTTGATCTGAATAATATAAAAAGAAATACCGAAAGGGGCGCCAGTCTTTGGGGCCAATATCTCTAGGCACGGAACTCCGTTGGGCCAGTGCAAATCTATTGTGATGTGTGAATTGTTTTGAAGTGGTTATTTGGTACTGTCGCGGTTGATTCTTGACTTGGAGTGTCCAAGTCTGTTACAGTGGTATCAGAGCACGGCTGATTTCTCTTCTACGAGAAATCCGATCCCCGATTTTTTTTTTCCACGTCACCTATGGCTTTAGGCAATGATTAGTTGACTCCCTCTGCATTTGGAGATGCGGGTAGGGATCACAACGAAGATTCCGACACGGAGTATGGCCCGCCTAGGCCTACTTCGGCGGAGCAACGAGAGATGGAGTGTCGAAAATTGATTGATGATGCAACAAAGATGATGCTCAATTTTGCCAAGGACCCGAAGATGGCAAAATATATGAACCAGACCTCTTTGGAAGAGGTACAGACGGAGTGGCAGAGAACCACAACACCACTCCCAAAACCCGCTCTCAAGAAACCTTCTGCCTCCAAGAAATGCACGGATTGCTCAGCTTTTCGACATGTAAAAGAAAGACAAAAAGCACGGCAAAAAGCAGAAGAAAGACACTGACTTCCCTGGATATTTGGGTCGTAGGTTGACATTCGACAAGGCAAAGAAACTGAAGAAGCGCGTCAAGTTTGAAGGCTTACCCAGTTCTTCTTCTTCTTCTTCTTCTGACAATTCTTCTAGCTCTTCAGACTCGAGCGAACCAAGCAAGAAACAACGCTTCGGAAAGGGCAAGAAAAAGGCAAAGAAGTCTAAGTCTCGCCCAATGAGTGACACTTCTACAGAGGACTCGTCTACGGACAGTTCAGACTCTGACAACGGAAACTTTTATGCGAACAAGAAGAATTTTTACAAAGCCAACCAGAATGACTTTCTCGAAGATAAAAGCAAGAAAGTCTGAGAGTTTAAGGAAGGTGGCCAAGCACTTAAGTTTGATATTTTTTCGGGATACTCTGATGCTTCGAAGGCTTTGTCTTTTATACAACAATTTGACATTGCTTTCGCGGGAGGACGCTATTCAGAGCACCCCAAGATTTGGAGAGCTGCCTCTTATTTTAAGGGGATTGCTCGCACTTGGTGGTCACGCTTCTATTAAGCAAGACTGTGCCAGTTACATGGCTGAAATTCAAGAGGCTTTTTATTTTTTCTTGGTTGACTCAAGAGTTTGAGCGAGATATACGAGCTGCTTGGAACTATCTCCGGATGACCAAGAGCGATAAAGTGAATTCTTACTGTGAAAGATTTTGGAGCTCTTTTCTACCCGCCTCTTCATTCAAGAAGATCTTGTTCAGAGAACAGATTGAGCGGTTTACCTTGGGTCTACCTACAGAGATCCGAGATCACTGCTTGGAACAGAAGTCAGCTTCTATTCAGGAGTTGATGAGTCATGCGAAGCGGGGCTTTGCAATTCACTTTGGCAGTCTGACCTACAGAGATCCGAGATCACTGCTTGGAACAGAAGTCAGCTTCTATTCAGGAGTTGATGAGTCATGCGAAGCGGGGCTTTGCAATTCACTTTGGCAGTCTGACCTACCCCAGAGATGAGGTCACGACACAACGAACCGGACAGACTTCTGGGAATGAAAGTAGAAAAAGAAAGAGCAACCCAGAGAGAAAGGATGCACGACCCAAGCTTACTCCTCAGGAGAGAGCTCGCTTCATCAGGGAGGGGAAGTGCTTTGGATGCGGGGAACTTGGACATATCTCCGCGAAGTGCCCTAAAAAGGCATAGAAAGAACAAAATGTCAAGGACGACGAAAAGCCCGAGAGTTCGAGAGCAGCTGAGGACCGTGTACGAAAAGGCAAGATGAAAACAGGACTGGTTCCAGATTGTGTGGGTACTGATCCCGACACCATGGATGAGAGTACAGAACTTTGTCGAGCTTGGGGCAAAGTGAAAGATCAAGAGGCCCTGATTTTCTTTGATGGAGGAGCCAAGGCCAACTTCATTTCACCAGAATTGGCGGTGCGGCTCGAGACTACTCCCGATCGGATGGGACCACTTGCAGAGGCAGTTCTAGCGGCACCCAGCAGGGACGTAGCCATTACACCTGTCATTGGCAAACTTCGGTTGCATTGTCAGGGGTATTTGGGGCATGAGGACTTCTTCATAATGCCTTTGGAGGGTTGTGATGTTCTCTTAGGGATTCCCTGGTACCACAGGAACAATGCCGTGGTCGATTATCGGGCGAGAAAAGCGACTTTGACTACAGAAAAGGGCAAAACAATTGTACTTGATATTAAACTGAAGGGCGAGTCTGTCCCTATTGTATTGGCTTCGGCCATTTCAAAATTAATGAAATCCAGTCTGTTTGTTTACTCGATCTTTATGAAAGAGTTGAGTGAAGATGATAGGAAAAATATGTCTAAACTTGATAAAGAACGCCAAGATTTTCTACACTCACGCCGATTGCTTCTCAAAAGGCCCGCCAAGCGAGTTACCACCTGCTCGTCCTGAAGATCATACCATTGCTCTGATACCTGGAAGCACGCCACCGAACCGGCCACCCTACCGTGTGAGCCGAGCACAGAATGAAGAGATTATGAACCAAGTGAAAGACCTCTTGGAAAAGGGTCTTGTCCAGCCTAGTACTTCTCCGTATTGCTCTCGAGTGTTGTTGGTTTTGAAGAAAGACGGATCTTGGAGAATGTGCATGGATTATAGAGCTCTCAACAAAATCACCATCAAGAACAGATTTCCGATCCCTAGGATCGATGATATACTCGACAGGTTACAGGGATCCTCATGCTTTAGCAAGATTGACTTGAAGAGTGGATATCATCAGATCAGGATAGCGTCGGGAGACGTCTACAAGACAGCTTTTCGGACGACTTTTGGGTTATTTGAGTTTTTGGTGATGCCTTTTGGCTTAACCAATGCTCCTGCGACATTTAACCGGATGATGGATAGGATTTTTCGAGAGTACAGGCTATTTGTTGGCACTTTCTTTGACGACATCATTGTTTTCTCCAAGAATGAGACAGAACACAGAGATCATTTGCTTCAGGTCTTTCAGGCATTACGAGATTACAAGTTAGTGATTAATGCAAAGAAAAGTGAATTTTTCCTACCAGAGATACACTTTTTGAGACACATTGTGTCAACAGCAGGAGTGCAAATGGATCTGGCCAAGATAGAGACTATCCGTGATTGGCCCGACTTGAGGAATGTCCATGAAGTTAGAAGCTTCTTGGGACTGTGTTCGTACTACAGGCGGTTCATACGAAAGTTTGCAGAGGTTGCTTCCCCTTTGCATATTTTGACACAGAAAGGAGTACCTTTCTCGTGGGGACCCACAGAGGTGACTGCCTTTCAGACATTGAAAGAGAAATTGACTACGGGACCTATTTTGACTTTGCCGGACTTGCAGAAGTCATTTGAAGTATATTGTGATGCTTGTGGTCGTAGTCTGGGTGCGGTCTTGATGCAAGAAGGCCATGTCATAGCTTACGAGAGCCGTTTGTTCTCTAGGCCGGAGATGACAGCACAGATTTATGAGAAAGAGCTTTTGGCGGTTATCCATGCTCTTACTTAGTGGCGGCATTACCTACTCGGAGCGTATTTTACTGTCTTTACAGACCATCAGAGTTTGCGCTACTTCTTGTCACAGAAGCAGCTTTCGGAAAAGCAGATGCGATGGGCGAACATCTTGTCACAGTTCCACTTCCAGATTGTCCATGTGCAAGGACAGAAGAATGTGGTGGCAGATGCTTTGTCTCGGAAACCGTTGGTTCTGGCTATTTTCACGATACATCATAAGAGCTTCGAGGATATGGTCGATCAGTATGCCACAGATACAGATTTTGCAGATATTTTCACACGGATACGGGATGGGGAGACAATAGCTGTATACTCCCTTCGGGAAGGCTACTTGATGAAAAAGACTATGTTGTGCGTTACATAGCCATTGAGGGAAAAGGTTATGACTGAATGCCACGGTCCACCTTTTACGGGTCACCGCGGCAGGCATTGCTACCACCATGAAAGGAGTAGAGAGATACTTCTTTTGGCCGAGACTCAAGAAGGATGTGGAAGAGTTTGTGTGCAGTTGCTTGGTATGTCAGAAGGTCAAGTTTGACAGGCATAAAGCACAGGGATTGTTACAGCCTTTACCCATACCCACCCGCCCCTGGGAAAGTATAGCGATGGATTTCATTTTTAATCTCTCGAGAACACAAAGTGGTCATGATGGTATCTGGACTGTTATTGACAGATTTAGCAAATAGACTCATTTCATTCCAGTGAAGAAAACAGTCAAGCCGGATCATTTAGTTTGTGGCCCAAATTTTCAGATTACATGGCATGCCTGAGACGATTGTCTCCGATAGAGACCCCAGATTTACGAGTTTTTTTTGGAAGGCAATTTGGGAGAACATTGGCACGCGGTTGCAGTTCTCGTCATCGTTCCACCCGCAGACTGACGGGCAATCCAAGATTGCCAATTCAGTGGTTCTAGATTTATTGAAGTCTTATTATCTCAGATCAGAAGACTTAATGGGAAAGATATTTACCTTTGGTGGAATTTGCCTACAATAACACGATACACTCTTCGACGGGGAAGGCGCCATTTGAGATTGTTGAAGGTGCTGCGAAGGTTCCACCCTTCCTGAGCACGAAAGATAAGATCTTTGAAGCAGATGAATATACGTGAGATCTGGATACGGCTTTTGCCAAGGTTCGCGAGACTTTGCAGAAGTCTCAAGAACGACAGAAAAAGGCAGCGGATCGCCATCGTCGCGACATGAAATTGAAGGAGGATGATTGGGTGCTCTTACGTTTTGAGAAGGCACGCCTACGAAAGAAAAAGGGAAAGGAGAGGCTTTTTCCAAAGCTTAGTATGCGATACTACGGCCCTTTCCAGATTACTGAAAAGATAAATGTCTCCTTCCGATTGAAACTGCTAGATACTTGGAGGATTCACAATGCATTTCATGTGAGTCTCTTGAAACCTTTTAAAGGTGATTAAAAGGTGATGTGCCTGATGATGGGGAGCCTGATGAGCAACTCGAAGTGGAAGAAAACGAGGAGATCCTTGTTCCTGAACAGATTTTGGCACATAAGGATACGAAGAATAAGGGTAAAGTCCGAAGGCAGTTCTTGGTTAAGTTCAAGAATTATCGTGCACTTGATGCGAAGTGGATGGAGAAGGAGGACCTAGCAGATACTCCTCAGATTGTGAAACTACACCTCGATGCTTTTGGTTTAGCATAGTCTACTCCAAATGGAACCCAGAATTCAGCTTGGCTGGAGATCTGGTGCAGTGGGATGCACAAGAGGGGAGTCACCCCACTCCTTTGTCAACAGATGCCTTGATTTAGATACTAGAGTCACTGATGTCTCTTTGAGCTTCAGGGATACTGAGAGCTGACAGTATTCTGCTGTATGACTTTATGAAATGGAATTCCTGATAATGATACTGATTTGTTCTTGACTTCTTTTGAGTGCAGGAACTGATAGCCGAAATGATTGCAGCATTTTGGTTTGATTGATCTCGAATAGACATGGTTGCAATAGGGGTTAGTCAATCGGACATCGATGAGGTCCCGATTGGACCTAGATGTGATTGCTAGCTACATTGCCGATAAATCATGGTCTAAGATCCGAATGAATGTTGAATGTCATGTGATGTCCTGTGATGTCGTGTGATGTGACTGTCGATTTGGTACATGTGCTAGATGTGTGTTCCTAGTATGTCGGTACTAACAGTCAGTGTCTTCTAAGACGGTTTATGGCTTTTGTCGGTTTCGCAGGCGTAATCGAGGTCGATTACAATGCTTTCAAGAGGGGGGTATGTCACAAAGTGATGATGTGGCTACGGAGAAACCCTAATTTCAGGCTGAAACCCTGAAATCGTTGCAAACCCTAAAAACTGCCGAAAACCCTAATTTGTAGCACACCCTAAATTCTGTTAGAAAACCCTAATTTCTGCCGGGGTGCCACGTGGCAGCAGCAGTACGGATTTCCGTAATTTGCGCGGATTTTGCGTTGGCAGTTTTCTTGCTTTTTCTACGCCAATAGCAAGAGAGAGAGGGAGGAAAAGTAATTTGCTTTTTAATTTGACTCTCTGAGAGAGAGAGAGAGAGCATATGCTTTTGATTTTGAAGCTTTTTGGGGCTTTGCTTTTGGGCATCCCTTGTACTTTTAAATACGTGGTGAGGGTTTCACTTCTCAGAGCATCTGGACGCAGAGTCTGAGAGTGAAACCCTAGCCACTCTCTTGTACTTTGATCTGATTAATATGAAAAGAAATACCGAAAGGGGCGCCAGTCTTTGGGGCCAATATCTCTAGGCACGGAACTCCGCCGGGCCAATGCAAATCTATTGTTATTTGTGAATTGTTTTGAAGTGGTTATTTGGTGCTGTCGCGGTTGATTCTTGACTTGGAGTGTCCAAGTTTGTTACACGCTTCCATGAGCACTCCCCCCCACTGGTCATCACTTCTACGGAGGTATGGGGTTAGTATGCGTCATCTCTCTACACCGTCTCGGGGCAGACACCTCTTCTAGATCCGCCAGAGCCATGCTCACACACTTGCTTTCTTTACCGCCGAGATGGTAAAGAAAGCCATTGACAGGATGAAGACTAGCAGAGCATATGATCACGACCCTATGGAGCGTGGGAACTACCGCACTATCATGATTGGATACACATCGGCATCCATCCTTGAGCAGCAGTTGAGTAGATGGGCAGAGAGAGAGGGTGTACGGGCAACAGGACAGGCGGGTTTCAGGAGAGGTTTCTCTACTCGTGATCATATTCTGACACTCAAAGCCATTATTGAGAAGGGGAGATTTCGTGGGAGACGGCTATATTGCTGCTTTGTGGACTTCTGTAAAGCCTTCGATACAGTGTCCAAAGCTAGATTGATGTGCAGAGTACAAGAGATGGGGGTTCCAAAAGAGTTGATTTGGGGTATCATGGCTCTATACAAGTCCGTAGTGGGGCTTGTACGCACTCAAGAGGGGACTTTTGATTTGGTTCACTCTACTATTGGGATGAAACAGGGCTGCCCGCTATCTTCTACACTATTTGGCATGTATGTGGATGAAGTTGTTGACTACATTGAGAGGGATGGTGATAGAGGAGCACACTTGGGAGGGACATGGATCCCACTATTGTTATATGCTGATGATATTGTGTTGATTTCCGACTCTCCGGAGGGGATGCAGCGTCATTTAGATGCTTTGTATACATTTGCCCACGATAGTGGATTGTCTGTTAACCTCGGGAAAACCAAGGTTATGGTGTTTAACATCACACCACAGTGGGTCAGGAGGTCAGCACCTACTTTTACATATGGCCAGGAGACGATGCAGTATACAGATGCATACACCTATCTTTGGGTAGTCTTTAGTGGACCGGCATTTTCATTAAGGAGAGCAACATACTAGATTGTCGAGAGCTTATGCAGCCTTGGGAGGTTTGGAGAAGATGTGTTCGGAGGTTCAGTTTTAGGAACCTCGGACAAAGCTGTGGCTTTTTGACACTCTAGTGGCTTTAAGTATGCTCTATGGGGTCAGATTTGGGGGCCCTCAGTGGACCACCAAGGCAAATCTGGTAGCATTGATGGATGGAGATGTATGGAGAGGCCATTATTGGGCACTGACGACGTTAGTGGGGGTATCGTGGTATTTAGTCAATGCTATGCATGATGAGCTGATGGCTATATTGTCTTGTGGGTGACTACCATGGGTCTATACCTTGCACTTTCTTTAATAGGTGAATCTAGGCTTATCCTCGATTCATCTAGGTATATTTTTTAGTCGTATAGCGGACATGCAGACTTCACATTGTGAAGTTTTCGTCCGAGTTACGACCAGTTGATATTGTGCTAATTCTTTCTATCTTTGTGGTGCGTATGCCCTATCAACTACCTCAATTTTTGTGCTAATTTTTCCGATTTGATGTTTCTTTTAGTGCTAGGCTTCATTATGGCCAAGTTTGCCCTTGATCTCCGGAGTCATGACAAAAACTCATTACGCTGAATTATGTGTTGATGTATGCTCATGTGTGTGTAGGTGTGGTGTGTTTGGGAGCATATGTTAGTACCTAGTTCTACACCCACTATTGGGCACTGACTGTTGCTAAATTGGCTTAATCTGATAGGAAAATAATTCTGGAATTATTGGTTTTATAAGTGAGGGTTTTCTCGCTTGGAACACCAAGAAAAAGAATAATTCTAAATGAATTATTGGAATTTTAAGTGAAATGGTTTTTCTCACTGGAGACAACCGAGTACAACGTATTCCTAGTGCGTCGTTCAGAGTAATGATGGGAGCACTGAGAACGGGAATATTTGTAAGGCCACGAGGAATGGGTACTTCCGATGCGTCACATCGAATGGGTGACAGGGAGCATCGGAAGAAGTATCCGACCATCCGGGAACGGATGGCCGGATTGATGCGTCATAGGATGGGTGACATAGAGCATCGCGAAGGAGATTGTACCGTAAGTTCGGTAGGAAAGGACTAGGTGATGGGTATTCCTGATGTGTCACAAGGTGGGTAACGGGTGCATCGGAAAGGGGACATCCATAGTCGAGAGGAAATTCCGAACTGTGTTAGAATTGTGCACAAGGAAAAGCAAGCACTTGAATGAAGATGGGTTCAGAGGAAACTTTGAGTAAAAACAGATGCTTTCTGATAAAGTGGGATTGCTTGTCGGGAAAGTAGATGCTTTCCCGGGAGGAAGTCTTATGTCTGCATTGCAACTGTGCGTGTGATTGCATCCATAGACGCCTTGGAAGTGCTGTGAAAGCATTGTTTTTAACTTATAAGGTTTTATTGAGTTTTTGGGAAGATTCTGATCAGACTATTTAAAATACGCAGGCCGCCCACTTATAAGGCCGCCCACTTTATAAGTGGGCAGCCATCTGATAAACAAGGCAAAAGATCAGCTAGCGTTTTCTCTCTCTCTTTTTTTGGCAGAACATCGCAAAAAAAAAAAAAAAAAAAGAGGTCGCGATCTCTACATGAGTAGCTTGCACTATAACCGGCCTATACAACGTAGAGTGCGGTACTATTTCAATTACCTGTTAACTTTACACAGAGCACTGAGAAGGGAAGAGAACACAGTTGCGTCCAGCGACTAGAATGTCACTGCGCACACGAGACCGACACCCTGTAGGCCCCAAAGACTGGCGCCCCTTTCGGTATTTCTTTAGCACAAGCTTTCACAAAGCTGTCCAAACCTGGCGAGGGCTGAAAACGCAGGTTTTCGACCGGATTTCGACAGCATAACGGCGCAAAAACCCTTGTAGGTCAAAAACACTTGTCTAGGACGGATTCCCTCGATATCTGGAAGCTTTCTGGTGAGCTGTCACAGAAATTCAGCGGGCTGTAATTCTCTGTTTTTCATTGCTGGGAGCCCAAAAGCCTGTACACGCATCCCAAGGCTCTCACGAGGCTCCCTCGATGTTCCCTTGCAGTCTAGGTGCGAAACCCTAAACCTGCAGAAAAACACAGCTGGCTGTAATTCCCTGTTTCGGATCGTTTTTAGCGGAGCGAACACGCCTACGTGTGTCCCAAGGGCTCCCGCACGCAATGGGACAGTTCCCCTATGAATTGGACGAGTTTTCACGAGAGAAAACTCTCCAAACTCGCAATCTTTCGTGATGGAACTGTGCGTACCTGTGGGGGATTAGCAATTAGCTAATCTGGTTCCTGTTCAGAAGGCTCTTGCCTTGGCAAACGCGCATAAACCCCTAGAACTGTACATAGGTCAAATGAGAAGCCCACTAGTGGGGCATAACATATTGTACGTAGGGGAGAAAGAGAGCAGTATGTAGCGTGCGGGGCATCACTCCCGTCACCATACTGTGCATAGAGGGCAAGGTAAGCATTCCATAGCTTTTGTACCTGCTACAATCCACCTGAGGCTGAAAATGGCGCCCCCTTTGTTGATATGCAGCTCGTTTTTGCCTCCCAGAGTGACAGAATCGCTCATAGGTTGACACGTCGCCCAGTTTCCGAGTTTGGGCTTTCCCTGCTAAAAATATCTCAATTGGTGCGTCAGTTGACTTGGCAGCAGAGCAATAAAATGTTCCTCTTGTCATTCCTGAGCTAATGACGCGAACACATTTTCTGGTCAAAAATAGCAGTTCCCTAAATTTTAGGAGATGCTTCCATGGCATCCCTATCGGTCTCCTTACCATCATTGAAGACTACCATTTGACCACCAACTACAATGTGGGTTAATTTACTGGCCCCTTTCAACTTATAAAGTTGCAGTGACTTGACGAGTGGCTCAAATTCCAGTTTGGCGCACACGAGCTTCCATACTCATCAGAATTCAGTGCTAACTGGCCCGGGTAGTCCCTGTCTGACCGACCTAGATCCCCGATGTGAGAAACCCATTTGGCTGCAGCCGTTTCACACTGGCCATGCAATGTCCACTTGCACCTTTTCAAGGGTTTTGGGACAAACAAGTAAAAATAAAATAAATATATCTAATACTTATTTACGGAAGGCAATAGGAAAAATACACCTCCTCGTGACACACCCCACCCTTGAAATATTGCAAGCGACCTGGCTTGCATGCCAATAATACATGCAGATATCTCCTGATATCACATATATTCTATGATGGGAATCCAAGATATACATGCTTCCGGAAATGTAGCTTTGGACGATTAAACAATCCCACCAACCTGGCTACGACACATATATCAAGCATAGAAGTCTTCTAGTGTACTCTTGAGCACAAACTTCTCTAGCTAAATTCTGTATGGAAAGAGTAGATACAATTGCTTAACTACTCTCTTGAGCATCATGAACCATGCTCTTGCCTTGCTCCAAAAAGGTTGCATCAAGTCACTGTGGGTTCCATTTGAAAGGCTTCAAGATACAATTGCAATAGCTGAGGTGAATCAAGCAATTCAGACTCTTCCATCTATTTGGCATCTAATGATGGATAGTTCCTGAACTTCACCAAATAGCGTCTTGCAACTTTTCCTCTAACCTTTCTTTCTTTATGTGCCAATATCTGTTCAGGAACAAGGATTTCATCCAATTCTTCCACTTCGGGTTGTTCCTCATCAAGCATATTCTCTGGCACATAACCAACAAAGGGCCTTAGAAGGCTGACATGAAAAGCATTATGTATTTTCCAGCCTTCTGGTAGCTTTAACCTGTAAGCTGCATCGCTGATCTTTTCTGAAATCTGAAAAGGACCATAATATCGCATACTGAGCTTAGGAAACAAGCGTTCCTTGCGTTTCCTTTTCCTTAACCTGGCCTTTTCAAAGCGCAAAAGTACCCAATCACCAAGTGAAAATACAAGTTCATGACGGTGACGATCAGCAGCTTTCTTTTGCTTAGCCTGAGTCTTCTCAAGAGCAATCTTTATCTTCCTGTATGTTTCATGCATATCTTGCACATACTTGTCTGCCTCAAATATCTTGTCCTTAGTCTGCAAAATGGGTGGGACTTTCTTTCCTCCTTCCACTATCTCAAATGGTGCCTTACCTGTTGATGTATGCAGAGTGTTATTGTAAGCATATTCAAACAATGGGAGATGGTGTTCCCAAGTTGCCTTGTGCTCTGAGACATAACATTTGAGTAGGTCCAAGACAGTAGAATTTGCCTCTTCTGACTGTCCATCAGTTTGCGGATGAAACGAAGAAGAGAACTTGAGCGTAGTGCCCATGTTCTCAAACAATGCCTTCCAGAAAAGACTCGTCATACGTGGATCCATGTCACTGACAATTGACTGAGGCATCCCATGATATTTAAAGATATTTCTCATGGATATCTTGACCATGTGTTCTGGCTTTATCTTCTTCCTAACATGAATGAAATGGGCCTGCTTACTGAACCTACAAATGATAGTCCAAATCCCATCATTTCCTGTTTGCGTCCTTGGAAGATCAAAGATAAAGTCCGTTGCTATACTTTCCCATGGCCTATCAGGGATCGGCAATGGCTGCAACAATCCCGGTTGCTTTTGTTTGTCAAATTTGACTTTTTGGCATACTAAGCATGATCTTACAAATGTGTCAACATCTTGACGTAAAGCTAGCCAATAGAAGAATGCCTCAACCCCTTTCACTGTCGCATCAATTCCACGTTGCCCAGCATAAGGTGGAGCATGACTTTCCATCAAAATCTTTGGCCGTAACTGTTTAGTAACGCATAACTTTCCATGCATCATAAGAAAGTCATTCTTAAGCATATAATGCTCATGATGTTGCCCATCAACAAGCTGGTCATAGATCCTTGCAAAATCTGAATCTTCAGCATATGGTGTCTTCATTTCGTCTAGTTCACAATGGTACGGAATTGACACTGCTGAAATTTGGGGCTTTCGTGACAACGCATCAGCCACCACGTTCTTTTTCCCTTGCACATGCACAATCTGAAAATGGAACATTGACAAGATGTTTGCCCATCGCATGTGCTTCTCAGACAACTTCGTCTGTGTAAGAAAATATCGCAAGGTTTGATGATCCGTTTGGACAAAAAAATCAGCCCCTAGCAAATAGTGTTTCCAACTAGTGAGAGCATGAATTACTGCCAGCAATTCTTTCTCATAGACTTGCAAGTTCCTTTCAGTCTTCAAAAGAATTCTGCTCTCATATGCGACTACTCGGCCATTCTGCATTAGAACTGCACCAAGACTATGGCCACACGCATCACATTGAACCGCAAAAGGTTTAGAAAGATCTTGCAAAATAATTACCGGATCTGAAGTCGGCTTCTCTTTCTAGTGTTTGAACGCTAAAATTTCCTTGGCTGTCCACTTGAAAGTAACTCCTTTTCCTTGCAGTGCATGGAGTGGAGAAGCAATCTCAGCAAAATTTCGGTTGAACCTCCTGTAATAGGAACATAAGCTTAGAAAGCTTCGAATGTCATGTACGGACTTCAAGTCTGGCCATGACCTAATTGCTTCCACTTTAGCGGGATCCATGCGTACCCCATCCTTTGAAACAATGTGCCCAAGGAAGTGAATTTCTTGCAAAAAGAACTCACTTTTCTTCGCATTAATGAGTAGCCTGTTCTTATGTAACTCATTGAAAACTACAGTCAAGTGATCCCTATGCTCCTCTTCAGACTTTGAGTAGACAATCATGTCATCAAAGAAGGTACCCACGAAGTTTCTATGTGGTCTAAAAATTCTGTCCATCATTCTATTAAATGTGGTAGGAGCATTTGTGAGACCAAATGGCATGACAAGAAACTCATAGAGACCAAATGTTGTCCTGAACGCAGTCTTATGGACATCTTCTGGTCTAATGCGTATCTGATGATACCCGCTCTTTAGGTCTATTCTTGTAAACAATGACGATCCCTCAAGCCGATCAAGAATGTCATCTATCCTCGGTATGGGGAGCCTGTTCTTGATAGTATTCTTATTCAAGGCGCGATAGTCAATGCACATGCGCCATGAACCATCCTTCTTCTGCACTAAGAGTACATGCGAACAAAAAGGGGATGAACTGGGCTGAATCAGCCCCTTCTCTAAAAGCTCGTTGACCTGACCCATAATCTCTTTTTGCTGGGCTGCACTAACCCTGTATGGTGGTCTATTTGGTGGACTAGAACCTAGCACAAGATCTATAGTATGATCCTCAGGTCTCTCAGGAGGTAACTCCCCTGGCAAAGAGTCCGAAAAACAATCACTGAAACCACTCAAAAAAGTTGACTTGTCTTTATCTAAGGTAGACAAATTAGATACAACTTGAGGTACTTCTTTTGCAAAGATCAAGTACGCAAAAAGATGATTCTTTATTACAGATGAAATAGCAGAAGCAGAAACAACTGGAACAGACTCGCCTTTAAGCTTTACATCAAGGACATGAGTCTTTCCTCTATGTACAAGGGTAATCTTTTTGTTGTAAGTATCCACCATAGCATGCAACCTGTAACACCATGGGATACCCAATAACACATCATAGCCCTCAAGCAACATAATATGAAATTCTTCCGCATCCACATAGCTCTGAATGTGCAAACGAAGCTTTCCCAGAATGGGAGTAACAGGCTCTGAATGTCTTGGGCATGCCAAACCTGCTTCGCCTGTCATACCCATCTCCTCTGCACGAATGCCCAACTTTGATGCCAATTCTGGTGATATGAAATTTGCACAGGCTCCTGGATTAAAGAAAACCAGCACTGTCTGGTCTCTAACTTTGCCCCAAGCTCTGCACAGCTCCGTGGCATCTGTGTTTGGCTGATCTCCAACCAAATCTGGAACAAGTCTTGCACTCGGCTTTGGCTTCTTCCCTTTATGGTCTGACTTGTCATCCTTATCCTGTGACTTCTTCTGTGGGCACTCATTTGCAAAGTGTCCTTCTTGTTCACAAATGTAGCATTTCTTGGCCTCCCTAAGAGCTTTCCTTTCTTGAAAAGTTTTGCCAGAAAAATGCCTTTTTTGTCCTTGTCCTCGTTCCGAAGAAGATTTAGACTGCTTCTTGGACGTATCGGCTTCTTGAGTGGAGGGCTTCTTTGTGGGAGGCTCAGAAGGCTTTGCTGCAACATTGCCCTTGGCTGAAAACTGTTTGCCCTGGGACCCTTTCTTGTGGCTATTAAATCCATCGGAATCTCCCTTCGACAGATTGCTGGCCACTCTTGCATTCTCTATCAACTGAAACATATTCATGATAGTAGTCTTTGTGCAGTAGTCCCTGATTTTCTTGGGCAATCCGCAACAGTACTTCTCAATCTGTTCTGACAATGGCACAAACCTGTAAGAGGTGACTGGCAACAGTGCGGCCCAAAACTGTTTATTGTACTCTTCCAAATTCGCACACTGTTTAGCATTCAACTCGTGCCATTCTGTCATCACATCCACTTCAAAAGTGTTTGTCAACCATGCATGCGCAAAAAGCTGTTTGAATTGGACCCACGTTGTTGGGGCTTGACCCTCGTTCAACAATGCGGTCCACCATTGAAGCGCATTCCCTTTCAAGAAAGTGGCAGCCTTGCGTATCTTTGAAGATTCCGTGAAGTTGCCTCCAACATAAGCTGCATCGAACTGTTGTATGAAGGTCAAAGCCTTCAATTGGTCCTCAGGTCCTCTGAAAATTTCAAACTTCACTCCTTGCCCACCTTCCTTGTAATCCTTAAGCTGACTCAAAGGAGCCACATTATCATAAACAGGTGCCTGTAACAGTGGTGCTCCATGAGTGTTCATTCCAGCACTCGCATCAACTGTTTTCCCTGTCATATCTGCATTTTGTACGCATGGCTGCGAAAAACCAGCCATACCAAATTGTGTTCCAGGCACTCGAAACTGGTCATAGGCACCCTGAAAACCTGGTTGGACACCCATGTTCCAGAGTTATCGGGGAACACCCCCTAGCCCCCGTTCCGGCGTTCCGGGGGGCAGTTCCCTTCCCGAACGTTCCGAAACGTCCCGGAACGTCTGACGTTCCAGGTGACCAGTGCAAACCGGAATGGCCGTTCCGGAACGTTCCGGAACGCCCCCGGAATGTTCCAGAATGCCCTTGGAACGGCCAACGGCTACAAACAAATTTGGCAAAAATTGGAAAAATTGAAGTAAATGTTTGGGCTTCTTTTTGAAGTGTGCAAGGCCTCAAGGACTCATAAAATGCACCCCCCTCCCCCTTTCTCTCCACAAGCTAATCCTCAAGGGTCAAGCTCTCTCCCTCTCACACTCTCAAGATCTCTCCCTCTCAAGACTCACTCTCTCAAGGCTCAAGCCTTCAAGCCTTCAAACTCTCTTCCTCTCCCTCCCACTCTCTCAAATCTCTCCCTCTCCCTCTCACTCTCTCGAGTCTCTCCCTCTCACTCTCTCAAGCTCTCTCTCTCTCTCTCTCTCTCTCTCATCTTCATCTAGTCATAGCAAGGTTGAATGGTCTTCAAAACGAGTTTTTTGTGAGTATTAGAGTCAAAGCACTCTAATACTCCTTGTATTTAGACACAAGGAGCTAAAAAATGCACTATTTGGGTGTTTTTTAACCTCCTGTTCCGCGCCGTTCCCGTTCCGGACCCCTAGCCGTTCCCCCATTCCGCGGGGATCCCGTCGCCGTTCCCGTTCCGCGTTCCGGGTAACTATGCCATGTTCGCGTACATAGGGTTACCCATGCCTGTTTGCATTGTCCCGAACACATTCCCTGGCATATAACCTGTGGAAGGTCCAGCCATAGCTTGAAACACTGAACCACCTCCAAAATAACCAGGATAAGTATTAGGTAATGGAAGGGTCTGACGCATAGCCTGTTCATTGCTCCCTTGACCATTCACAAACGGTTCCTGTCCAGCTAAAGCAAGTTGCTTTGGATCATTGGACACCGCTAGTTGCTCAACCACATGGGCTTTCCCTCGAGCATCATGAGTCCTCTGCGCATTGGAAATCTCCTTTTCCTGCAACGGCTCAGTCATGCCCTGTGTAGGAGGTTGAAAACCCTGTGTCGGAGCCTGTAAGAATTCCTGCATCCTTGGGTTGTTAGCCAACTGTTGAAACATGTCCATGCAACAACGCAGTTGAGTTCTAAACAACCTGTCCTCTTCTTGAAGAGTTGAAGGAATTTTCTCTGTGCCATGTGACGAAGATCCCTCTTCAGGTACTTGGTCTCTCTTCTCTGCCATATCGACAAGCTCTGTGTTGCTTTCACCCACAACAATCCACGCTGCACTTTTTGAAGAAAAAGTGACTATCCTGTCGATGGAACCATATAACCAGCCTATACAACGTAGAGGGCGGTACTATTTCAATTACTTGTTAACTTTACACAGAGCATTGAGAAGGGAAGAGAACACAGTTGCGTCCAGCGACTAGAATGTCACTGCGCACACGAGACCGACACCTTGTAGGCCCCAAATCCTGGCGCCCCTTTCGGTATTTCTTTATTCAAATTAAGGTAGACGATCCGACCACTTAGCACAAGCTTTCACAAAGCTGTCCAAACCTGGCGAGGGCTGAAAACGCAGGTTTTCGACCGGATTTCGACAGCATAACGGCGCAAAAACCCTTGTAGGTCAAAAATACTTGTCTAGGACGGATTCCCTCGATATCTGGAAGCTTTCTGGTGAGCTGTCACAGAAATTCAGCGGGCTGTAATTCTCTGTTTTTCACTGCCGGGAGCCCAAAAGCCTGTACACGCATCCCAAGGCTCTCACGAGGCTCCCTCGATGTTCCCTTGCAGTCTAGGTGCGAAACCCTAAACCTGCAGAAAAACACAGCAGGCTGTAATTCCCTGTTTCGGATCGTTTTTAGCGGAGCGAACACGCCTACGTGTGTCCCAAGGGCTCCCGCACGCAATGGGACAGTTCCCCTGTGAATTGGACAAGTTTTCACGAGAGAAAACTCTCCAAACTCGTAATCTTTCGTGATGGAACTGTGCGTACCTGTGGGGGATTAGCAATTAGCTAATCCGGTTCCTGTTCAGAAGGCTCTTGCCTTGGCAAACGTGCATAAACCCCTAGAACTGTACATAGGTCAAATGAGAAGCCCACTAGTGGGGCATAACATACTGTACGTAGGGGAGAAAGAGAGCAGTATGTAGCGTGCGGGGCATCACTCCCGTCACCATACTATGCATAGAGGGCAAGGTAAGCATTCCATAGCTTTTGTACCTGCTACAATCCACCTGAGGCTGAAAATGGCGCCCCCTTTGTTGATATGTAGCTCGTTTTTGCCTCCCAGAGTGGCAGAATCGCTCACAGGCTGACACGTCGCCCAGTTTCCGAGTTTGGGCTTTCCCTGCTAAAAATATCTCAACTGGTGCGTCAGTTGACTTGGCAACAGAGCAATAAAATGTTCCTCTTGTCATTCCAGAGCTAATGACGCGAACACATTTTCTGGTCAAAAATAGCAGTTCCCTAAATTTTAGGAGATGCTTCCATGGCGTCCCTATCGGTCTCCTTACCATCATTGAAGACTACCATTTGACCACCATCTACAATGTGGGTTAATTTACTGGCCCCTTTCAACTTATAAAGTTGCAGTGACTTGACGAGTGGCCCAAATTCCAGTTTGGCGCACACGAGCTTCCATACTCATCAGAATTCAGTGCTAATTGGCCCGGGCAGTCCCTGTCTGACCGACCTAGATCCCCGATGTGAGAAACCCATTTGGCTGCAGCCGTTTCACACTGGCCATGCAATGTCCACTTGCACCTTTTCAAGGGTTTTGGGACAAGCAAGTAAAAATAAAATAAATATATCTAATACTTATTTACGGAAGGCAACAGGAAAAATACGCCTCCTGGGGACATGCACTCAGCTATTCGTGCCATGGCCAAGAGCTATAAAAGCATCACATGCCCTCAGTCAGAGGAGGAGATCAGTTTTTGCAAGAAGAAGATGCTGCTGCTAATTTCATTCGCAAAGAAGACGTTGCCGGTGATGCCCATGGCTGCCCCCAAGTGTACCGGAAGTCGCCAGGACCCAGTGCGCGAGTTCCCTCGTTAAGAAGTGCCTACGGAGCGTGTTTCCATCGCGACAAGTTGCTGTTTTTCTCTGTTTTCAGCCCATAAACGTCATAGACGGGGCTGATTTATGAGAAGGAACCCGAGAACACACCTCTTTCGTGTGTAGGATTGGAATTTTCACGAAGGTAACGATTTTCATGTTATGATCTCTTAAGTATTTGTTTGCAGGTGTACTTCCTCTTAGTGAGGGAGTAGGAGCACAGGAAGGCATGAGCCTCTGCAAGAGAAAGCGCTCTGAGGAACTAGAGCCAAATCACCCCAAGGGTTTCGTACCCAAGTTTGGGAAGTAGATCCACGGATCGGAGAGAGGTAGTCTCTCTCGTTGTGATCTGGAAGTTGAGATTCCCAAGTAAGGACTTCGCGCCCGGGAAAGTAGAGTTGTTCTGCGAGAAGAGGATTATGGAAATAGAGTTAGAAAAGAGTTGCAGGGATGCCATGCCGCGAGTCTGGAAGGTGAGATCCAGAGGCGAGAACCTTGATTCTTGAGGATTTGGAATAAGGAACGGAAGTTCCTTGGAATAGGGTTTTGCCTTAGGAATAGGAAGCCGAGGCTACCGGGAACCATCAAGTCTTATTCTAGAAGGAATGTGGTAATACGTTCGGTTGAAGTGCTTGTATAGACTTCTCCTCAGTAATAAAGATACTATTACGGGGGGGGGGCCAGCCCATCTTCTGGTCCCAGTATTGTGTCGATCTTCTCACTCTCTCTCTCTCTCTCTATCTATTTCTCTCTATATCCCCTGGCTTCAATATTAAGTGATAAATTTTATTTATCCGAGTATATTTTATATTGCTATGCGCTCCCATTTGTGACACTGACGATGTTAGTGGGGATGTCGTGGTAGTTAGTCAATGCTACGCATGATGAGCTGATGGTTATATTGTCTTGTAGGTGACTACCATGGGTCTATACCTTGCACTTTCCTTATCAGGTGAATCCTGGATTCATCTAGGTATACTAGTCTCTATGATCTCTCGGATGATTCAGGTTGAGGCCTTAGTGCCACATGAGATTATTCGGGCTGAGCTAGCTGCCCCTCCTCTTGTAGTTGAGGCCCTTACTAAATTAGTTTCCTTCATGCATAATTTATGGGACTTTCCCAGAGACAAATATGGTCGCCTAGCACTTGAGTCATCCCGACGCTAGCGCTACAAGGGGACACAGCATGTTGGTATGGGCAGATGACATCATGGTTTCATCACACGGCTTCAGCATGGATTGTCTAGTACTCCTTGGATGCACCCTTCCTTCCTCACACGGATGGAGACCACTAGACTTATACATCAAGATTTGATTCAACCAGATACTAGAAGCACATGGATACAGCCGATACAAGAGTTGCGCAGGAAGATGGCTTTTTATACGGAGCATCTCCTCCAACTAACAAAGGATGGATATATGATCAAACCGGCCTATATGGACACTCATTTATCCTATGGGATACGATGTGCTATTGGTTAGATGCGCATATCATCGCATCGGCTAGAGATCGAGAGTGGTAGATTTAGGAGAGTACTAACAGAAGCTAGGATATGCCAGTTATGTCATATAGAGCCAGAGACAGAGTTACATCACATCTGTCATTGTCCGGTATACTACGAGATACGAGGCCGCTTTCACTATCTATTCAGAGAGGGCTTTGGACCGTTGGCTAGAGTCATGAGATATAAGGATCAAAGATGCCTCGGATTGTTTCTGTTAGAGCTGCGCAGATATAGGGAAAGTCTCTTGAGGAGATCGGGTAGTGGGAGACATTCACAGAGGGAGATCACTCACTTCTTTAGAGCATGGACTCAACAGCCGGATGTGCATGCTTCACAGCAGACATCAGAGCCCACTTCTACCAGAGGTATATTAGTGGACAGAGCCATTGAGCTTGGGAGAGCTAGACGCCCACGTCTATGGGGGCGACCACTACATCGACGGAGGCTCCACCAGAGAATCAAGATTATTCTAGCACGACATTGGAGACGCTAGTACGGTTATTTACAGAGGTGGACACTGACAAAGCTCTTCAACGACCGATGCAATACTTTCTCGGACAACACGCCCGATGCTTGGCATCCTCGGGCATGGATGATGATGATGATTTTCGGGCTGACGATTTGAGTCTCTTAGTCTTAGTCTTTCACTTTACTTCATTTTATTTTTGTACCTAGACATTGGATTAGATGCACAAGGATTGTATTAGTTTGGTCTCAGAGGTCGTTTTGGCCTTTTGAAGATGTTTAATATAACATTTCATTTCTTCTTCTTCTTCTCTCTCTCTCTCTCTCTCTCTCTCTCTCTCTCTCTCTCTCTCTCTCTCTCTCTCTCTCTCTCTCTCTCTCTCTCTTTCAAAGTATCTAAAAGCATAGAAACATGCTAATGTGGAATGGGGCCCTAGGGGGCTGGGGATGTTAGGTGCAGCGGAAGTGAATGTTGAACGTTGCTCAAGATGAGTGCTCCGAATTGTGCTCGAGGGTTTCTTTACTTATGGAAGGGAGAGCCTTCCGTTCTTTTAGTGAGAGAATGCAATGGACACAAACAAAGTGAACGGACACTGTGAATGGAAGTGCATGAGACTGAGAGATAGAGAGAGAAGAGAATACGGCACCAGAGGCGTTGTAAAACCCTCCTCCAAGGGCCCCTCTCTCGATGGCGAGAGCGGTCTACTTATGATTGCACAAATCTCTACAATGCTTTGGACTTGCCGAAGATGTCGACGAAGACGAGGACGACGATGAGACGGGCTGAAATTGAAAATGCTAAGGGCTGAAATCTGCAACTCTTTATCTGCTGAATTCTGACTCTATATCGATGACCATGTCGACGACGACGATACGCTGACGACGTGTTGAAAACGCAGATGCTGAAATCTGCGTTTTCCGGGTTGAATCTGTAAACCTTGCGGAATCTGACTGTGCGGCGAGGATTTGCTGCGGGAAGGTGAGATCTGCGAGGTTCGGGACTTGTTCTGCGATGTCCAAGTGCTGAAAACTGAAACGCTAGTGCTTGTGTTGGTTCTGTCGTGGTAGATAGCAAAACACTGAAATGACTGGCAGATGCAAAAACGCTAGGGCTGAAAATGGTCTGGCTGTGGGTAATCTGCTAACGTTGGTAGTCTTCTGCTTCTTGATGTTGCCAAGCTGTTGCCAATGCAAAAGCGTTGGCTGATCTGGTCCAAAAACACCAGCCTTCTACTGTGATGCAAAAATGCTAGGCCTCTTGGGGGGTCTGTTGAGAAGTTGCCTGTTGAGCGTGTGCTCCTGCTGCCTCTTTGCCAGAAAGTGCTAGTGCTAGGTTTGCTTGAAGAGCTGCAACCATTGGACGAAGAGTCGCAAACGTAGAACAAAGGAGTGTGACCAATCGTCGAAGGAGTGTGGCTTTTGGCAGAGTCGTGTCTCTTGAGCGAAGGGTCATGACCATCCAAGCGTAGGGGTTCTCCTTGGCATGGCACTTTGCGTATCTACAACTAGGAGTAGATGTATTACTGCAACATAGTCACAATCGTGACAAAAAACATATGAAGCCAATGTCAAATGCAATGGACTTGGGAGAGTAGGTAGAATCAAGAATTCATACTTCCACAATGCTTTGTTCTTTCCTTGCATTGATGAGGGCAACTTTTGCATTGCTAATGGTTCCTTTTTTATACTTCACACACACACACACACACACACACACACACACACACACAGAGGAAAACGACATTCGGTCCCAACCAACCCTCTCAAGGACCTTTTAGACATAGAAACATGGTACAGGGAACGGGAACCGAGAACAGGGTCGAAGTCGGGGGTCGTGATCGTGATCGGGACAACAAACGTTAGGAAACAGGGTCGATGCCAGAACGGCCAAAGTAAAATCTTTTTTTTTGGACTTTTTTGAGTGTCTTGAAGGGGGCTTGACCCTTGGTGTAGAGGCTTGAAGGCCAAAGTGGCAAGGTAGATTGAAAGTTGAAGGAAACTTGAGGCTTGAGCAGTTAGACTTGAGCATTGCAATGAGGAGGCTTCCTTTTGTAGGCCTCCAAAAATGCACCTAAAATGGCCCTAAAGCTTCCCTCAAAACTACCCATTTTTTGCCCGTTCAGAATTCAAAACTATGGCCTTTGCCCATTCCAACTCCCGTTCCCAACCCATTCTCAATGCCATTTCCTACGACCTACCTGAATCCAGCTCCTCTTGTCCGTTCCAAGCCATCCCAATTTGTCCCTATTCAAGAACGCATGTCCCCTGTCACGTGACACATCCAACCCTATGTGTCCGTGGACAAGCTACAACATGACCAGGGTTCAGTTTAGTCAAGTGAGTCTGGCACTTTTGTGAGTTTGTTCGCCGACCGAGCATGTCCAGACACTTAGATTAGATGCATATCCTCTGGTTGCACACAACATGACCATCAGATTCCAGTCAGATCCCATCATTAGCATTTTTATAGTGCATAGACCTATTTTCCCTATTTTTGACATTTTTCACTTATTATTTTAAGTGACTTTTGTTGGAAACTAGGTAGGGCAATTTTGCTAAGTTTGTATATAGGATGTGTCTTTGCGTCTTAAGTCGCGTCTCTTCACCATGAGATGTGTCCTTTCATTTGTGTCTCTTTGTCTCCTATGTAAGGAGCCTATTGTACTCAGTTTTCAAGCAATCATTCAATCAATCAAACATACATTCAGTCTCTTGAGTCTCAGTTTGATTTTAAGTATGAAGTTTAAGTCTTAATTATAGGATTAGCACCACTAATCTCACAGTGGTATCGGAGAAATTTTTTTTCCCGAGACTCCAAGGTTGTGAGCCTCTCACCCTCGTTGCTACCCTCTCCCCCCCTCTCCCGGAGTTGTATGGAAGCAAAAGAAAGATGGAATTCATCTTCTTCGCCGATTGTATGAGGTAACTGATTTAATTCTACGCATATAAAAGCAACATAAATAGAACGGGACAGCCATGAGTGTGTGCAATGTACCCGAAAAAATTATGCACCCTTTCGCTTCTCCGTGCTCGCACCCTTTCTAACGAAAAATAATCGTGATCAGCCACTTCTCCTGCGAATGGTCGCACCTTTTCCCAAGGCAATGTGCCCCTTCGTAGTGCCCTTCTCCACACAACCCGAAGGGCTGAATTATGAAAACGCTGGGCTGAAATTTGAATCGCTGGCCTGAATTTTGGAAACACTGGGCTGAAACGTTGGCTGAATTTCAGCATTGGATGATTTTCTAAATCCTCAAGTTGGCTGAAGTGTTACAATGCAGAGTTTTTTTTTACGCTGGCTGACAATTTAGACTGAGAAACTTAATTTTCTAAGTTGTCCGCTGCCCCTAATTGGGTGACCGACCAAAGAACCCCTTATTTTAAATACCATGTGAACTCACTCATTTGATCAATTAAAACCCCCAAATAAACTAGCTTAAAAAAAAAAGAGAAAACCCATCATATCAAAATGAATTCAAGCATTCATTCAATCAATCAAACACACATTCAGTCTCTTGAGTCTCAATTTGTTCTTAAGTGTAACAAGCTGCTCACGTGGCAAAACCCTAAAGAATGGAGCCAACTTACATATGCTGGCCGAGGGGCCTAAACCCTAACAAGAACAAATAGTAGCAGAAGAAGAAGTCCTATTAACTTATGGGGACCCCGTCTGATGGGGCCCCAAGTGACATAAAGGATTAAATTAAAGCAGGATCCGGACACGCCAAAACTGATGACGTCGTAGATTTTTGAAAATTGGGCTGACATGATGACGTGGTAGGCGGTACGGATTTCCGCGTTTTGCACTGGCTGATGATGTGGCAAGTTGTATGGATTTCGCAAATTGCACTAGCAGCTTTTGGCATTGCTTTTTGGACCAGAAGCTTTTGAGTTTTGAAGGCTTTTCACAGTAATTGCTTTTTAGGCCAAGGGCCTTTAAATATGAGGCTAGGGCTCATTCTCTGGCATGCTTCCTGGAGAAGGTGCAGAGTCTAGAGTACCGGCTTGTACTGTGTTGATGCAATATAAAGAAATACCGAAAGGGGCGCTCGCTGCAAAGGTTTGGGGCCAATACTCTTTGGGGTGGAATTCCGTCACTCCGTGTCGCGTGTCGTCTCTCTCTCTCTCTCTCTCTCTCTCTCTCTCTCTCAGTTCAGTTGTTATTGAAGTGTTAAAAGTCTGTTTAGTCTGTTCTTTTTTATTGGCACGTGGTGCCCGTCTTGTGACAGTGGTATCAGAGCATCAGGCGTGTGCTTTCCTGAAAGCATACCGGTCCTACAAAAGAACAGATAGAGCTATTGGAGTTTTATTGGAGGTATTTGCGGCCTCCAACCCGGACTTATTAGCCACTCCCACCCTTACTTCATTGCGCATCGGGCGCGCTCCCGTCTTCACTGCAGTGTCTTATAGAGCATAAGCCATTTAAGAACCCAATACTTGGAATTCATGGATTCAGCAGAATATTTGTAGTTCCTGCTCAACGAACTCCACGACATTCTTTCGCGGCTTCCTGAGTAGAATCTTCCGATGCTGCAAAGTTTTCAACAATTTTTAAACTACATGTTACCTCCTCTGATGCCCCAGGTGATACCTCCTCCTCCAGCACGAAAGTACGAGAGCTTCCAACCGGCAACCTTCTCAACCGTCTGTTCGGATCGAGGGAGTCTTCAGGAATATGGTGCAGCCATCTGACCCTGATCCAGTGCAACCGCCTTTGCCACCGCCATTGCCCCCACCTCCACCACCACCGCCACCAAGGTACAATGGTTGGAGCCCATATGGATACCCTTATTATCCATACCCGGATATGCGCCTAACCAACCCAAAGAATTCAAAGATGGTGGCACGACAATCAAACTTTTCACTTTTTCCGGGGTGAAAGATCGCAAGAAAGCATTGCAGTTCCTACAACAATTCGACAACATCTATGCTTTGGGGAACTATACAGAAGAATCCAAGATTTCTCGAGGAGCGGGATTTCTTAAAGATAATGCTATGCAATGGTGGAGTTCAATCGCGACACAACAACATGCTCCAAGGACCTGGCAAGAATTCAAGACAGTTTTTGCACGTAGTTACGACTTCGATGTTTGAAGTCCGGATTTTGGCAGAGTGAGGAAACTTGAAAATGCTTGCCACCAAAACCATGGACGAATATAACCAAAGGTTTCTCGACGTGTACCTTCCGGTGTCTTTTTTTAGATCTGTTCCCTTGGAGGCCCAGTGCGAGCGATACACCATTGGACTACCATCACCATTGCAGGAACATTGTCTATCCAAGCAAGTCTCTACCATGCAAGAACTTATGGACCATGCCGCGGTTGGCTACAAACTGATGAAGGGAAAGCTAGAGTATACCACAGAAGAATCTCCGGCCACTAACCACAACTCTCGGCAACAACGAACAAATTCTCGAGAGTCTCATGAAAGTCAACCACAAAGGCCTCATTTGACACCTCAACAACGAGACACCTTACTACAAGAAGGCCAATGTTTTGGATGCTTTCAAACAGGACATAACTATTTTGGTTGTTCCCAACGCATTGACTGTCACCAGCCAGTGGCAATTTCATTTTTGTTTATTTTCTCTTTCGTTTGTTTTACCTTTTGGAAACACCCCTCTGGAAATCTAACTGCCCTGCATTGCATAGCCAGGCCTGAGGGCTAAAGAGCACTAAGATTGGACAAGGACTGTGGTTAGCCAAAGTGGGGTCATTGGCCAGCCAAAGCGGAATCCTTTGCTACATAGGCTACATTTCAGTTGTGGGTGTGGCTGCAGTGTACAAAGAGGGTCAGATGACCTAGAAGAATGTAATGGTAGAAACTCCTAAATTTTAGGGACTGCTATTTTTGGACGGCAAAATGTCTTCGCGTCATTACGTGCAGTTTGATATGGGGATCATTTTGTTACTCTGTGGCCAAGTCAACAGAGGCTGCAGGTGAGATATTTTTAGACTCGAGGGTCTAAAGCGGGAAAATGCACAAATGAGTGACACTTGGCACTCTGAGGCCATTTTACTACTTAAAAGAGAAAGCAAAAACATGATTTTCAGCTGTGAGCTCGTTTTTTAGTGCTGTCTCACAGGTGGGAGAGCTTCAATGGAGTGTTGGCTTACCCTCTTATGTACAGTGAGGTGCAGGATGTCATGACCCGCACACCTCTCACTGCTCTCTCTCCCCCCTATTCTTTATGGTTATGCCCCTCTAGTGGGCTCATCAGATTGATCATGTACAGTCTTGTGGTTTGATGCTCTATTGCTGAGGCAAGAGCCTTCCTGAACAGGAACATGAGTAGCTAGCTTCTACTCCAAAGCAGGGAAACGAGAGGGTGATAACCTCTCAAGTAAACACACAAAAATCAGCACTGTTTTATTGCTGATTTTGGGCTGTTTTGTGCTCGGAATCATGCCAGAATCAAGGGGCACGTAGTCCAAGGCATTGGGAACAGTGTAGGGACAGTTGACAGCTGAAATTAGGTCAAAAACAGGTCCTAACCAAAAAATACAGCGGTCTGAAATTTACTGTTTTGCAGCCGTATGGATGCCAGATGCATTGGGAACAGTGCCCAATTGTCAGAGAACACTTCTGGGAAGTGTTGGGGCTCAAAACAAGTGAAAAACCAGAAATTCCAGCGAGCTGTAATTGCTCTTTTTGAGTTGGAATTAGAGGGTTTATGCCAGTGGAAGTGAGTTCGAGCAGGGGAATTGGTTTCGCGTAAGTTTTGGGACTGCTATGCTGCCGAAATTTGGCCAAATCAAGTGGTATCTAGTTGGATATAGACAAAGGATTATGATGCAGAGGGTGGATAAATTGAAGCTGAGCTAGCCACAGGTCTAACTCAGAAAGTGGTACCACTCATTGGTGCTCTTCCAATGACTATCCAAGATTATCATGGAAAAGCCGATTTTCACATTATGAAGTTGGGCAATTGTGACGTTCTATTAGGCATGCCTTGGCATGACAAGAACGATGCGACTCTCCAAGTTTGGATCCGAACCATCACCGTGATGCAGAAAGGCAAGCCAGTCGTCCTCAAAGTTCGTTTGTCCGAACAAAACCCTGAATGAACTCTCTAGTTGTTCTATAGTTAGCTACTTTTGAACTTTATTTGAGAAAGTATTGTTTGAAGCTTTGTTTGAAATGGATGGTATCTGTTTTGAACCTGTCTTGGGGCGGATTTGAATTGTTTGACTCTGGTTGTAATACTGGTTTTAATGATTGGTGATTTTACTCCCGAGTGGAGTAGTGAGAAAAGATGTTTGAGAATGCTTGTTCATACTCATGGCCCGGACCCTTGTGGTTATTTGCGGGGGGAGTATTGAATGATTAAAAAGTGTTGTTTTTACTCATGGCTCGGATCCTTGTGGTTATTTACGGGGGCAGTATTGTTGTTGTTACTCATGGCCCGGACCTGCATGGTTATTTACGGGGGGAGTATTAAAAAGTATGAGCAGTGGTTACTCTCAGCACTTCCAAACGACGCAGGTTGCGGTCTAGGGGTTGTTTGGTTGTAAAAGGCCTCTATATCTCATGGCCTGGACCTTTTTAGGTTATTTGCGGGAGGAGTGATGAGGGAGTCGTTGAACAGCTCATGGCCCGGACCTGGATGGTTATTTGGGGGGGGGGGGGGGGGTGTTCATCGGCGGCTTTATGTTTCTATGTCTTGTAACATGCATATGTGAGCATTTGTGTTGTATTGTGATGTGCCAATTATTGAATATTCCTAATTGGATGAGATTGCCTCGGTACGTAATTTTTTAGTGCATCAAGACACTCGTGGAAGATCAGTACGGTCTGGGTGTGATGGCTAATTTTACTACACCGGAATATCAAGAGTTCCGATCTGAATGAAAGGAGAAGCTAACTCCTTGATCAAAAGAGCAGAAAGGAGAAGCTAACTCCTTGATCAAAAGAGCAGAAAGGAGAAGCTAACTCCTTAATAAAAAGAGCAAACTGATTGTCCCTCGGAATGACCCTCGGATTTTTTTTGTCTTTTTTTGAGCTGACTTGAGTTGTTTTGTAGGTATGCTGTTATCGCGGACGATTACTCTCTTTCAAGAAGGGGAGATGTAACAAACTGTGACGTGGCAAAACCCTAAAGAATGGAGCCAACTTACATATGCCGGCCGAGGGGCCTAAACCCTAAGAAGAACAAGTAGTAGAAGAAGAAGAAGTCCTATTAACTTATGGGGACCCCGTCCAATGGGGCCCCAAGTGACATAAAGGATTAAAATAAAACAGGATCAGGACACACGCCAAAACTGATGATGTGGTAGATTTTCGAAAATTGCGCTGACATGATGACGTGTAGACGATACGGATTTCCGCGTTTTGCATTGGCTCATGACGTGGCAGGTTGTACGGATTTCCGTAAATCTAAGTGCCTGCACATGCACGGCCTGCGCACAGGCTCACAAAGGTGCCAAAACACTTCCTAAGCTGACTTGAACCCTAAACCTGAAGTAGCTTGTCCACCTGCACATAGGGTTAGATGTGCACGTGGCATTGGTAGCCATTGCTCTCCTTTCCCAGGTGCCCCCATTGCCTCGTTGTTTGAGCACATCTACTGCCTTGTTGCTGCAGCAGCCCCATCATTTTCAGTCTTGTGTTAATGTCAGATTTCCTACATATTCTAGGGCTGTAGTGAAGGAGTACGAGCGGAAGTGCGACGCGAGAGAGAGTGCGAGAAGAAGAGCACGACGATATGGTGAACTCGCTCTACTGTAATGTGTAGAGCATAGTGAGTTCTGATTAGGTTTTTACAAAAGAATATGTGTACATACCTGGCGGCCCACCCACTTACCTGGGCGACCACATTGGGCTTTATACCCCAACAACCTCCCACTTAAAGTCCAATGTGGTACTTTAAGTGTGAGAGAAGCTACTATACAAGCTAATATACAAGAGATGTAGAGAAGTGATGTACTACCCTACACCTAACTGCTTGCGAAAACTGCTCGCGAAAATGCGCAAAGCTCTCTGAGGGAAGTCCTTTTGTAAGTAGATCAGCAGGATTTTCTGTGGTGTGAACTTTGACAAGCTGAAGTTGCTTATCCTCGAGCATTTCCCTGATGAAATGATACTTCACATCCACATGCTTTGTCTTTGAGTGATAAACTGGATTGCGAGCCAATTGTATATCACTTTGACTATCACAATATAATACAGGCATCTCTTCTTTGATTCCCAAATCTGTTACTAGTCGATTAAGCCAAATTGATTCTTTGCATGCCTCTGATGCTGCAACATATTCAGCCTCTGTAGTAGACTGAGTAACACAATCTTGTAATCTAGAACGCCATGATACTGCTCCACCAGCCAATGTAAAGACATACCCTGACGTAGACCTTCGGTTGTCTAAGTCACGTGCATAATCTGAGTCTGTAAAACCCTTTACACTTAGCTCCTGACTCCCATAGCATATACGCATACTCTTTGTAGCTTTCAGGTATCTCAATATTCCTTTCACTGCCTCCCAATGTTTCTTGCTTGGGTTTGACATGTATCGACTTACTACTCCCACTACAAATGCAATGTCTGGGCGAGTAGCAATCATTGCATACATCAAACTACCCACTGCAGACGCATATGGAATCTTATCCATTTCAGCCTGTTCTTCCTCAGACACAGGACAATCTTGTTTGCTAAGTTTCACATATGGTGGCAATGGAACACTCAATGCCTTTCCCTTCTCCATATTGAAACGCTGCAAAACCTTGTCAATATACTCTGTTTGAGATAACCAAATCAACTTCTTTGATCTCTCTCTCTCAATGCGCATACCAAGTATATGACTTGCCTCACCCATGTCTTTCATGTCAAACGATTTTGCCATCTTTGACTTCAAAGCTGAAATTTCTTCCAAGTGCTTGCCAACAATCAACATGTCATCCACATACAAAATAAGGATCAGCCAACTACCATCCTTAGCCTTCTTTGTATATAGACAGTGATCGAACTCACTACGTTTGTAGCCTTGAGAAAGCATAAACTTGTGGAATTTATGGTACCATGCCCTCGGTGATTGTTTTAAGCCATAAAGACTCTTTAACAAGTGGCATACCCAATCTTCCTTGCCTTTCTCAACAAACCCTTCTGGCTGCTGCATGTAAATTTCCACATCTAAATCACCATGCAAGAACGCTGTCTTGACATCCATTTGGTGCAACACCAAATCTAATATGGCAACCAATGCAAGAAAGCATCTCAATGTAGTCATCTTGACCACCGGAGAGAAGACTTCATCAAAGTCAATGCCTTGTTCTTGCTTAAAGCCCTTGGCAACAAGCCTTGCTTTGTACTTTGGCTGACTATCATGAGCGGTGATCTTATACCTGTAAACCCATTTACAGGGTAGAGCCTTTTTGCCATGTGGTAATTTAACTAGCTTCCATGTCTTGTTTTTATGCAGAGCTGTCATCTCTGACTGCATGGCCAATTGCCAATACCCGGAGTCCTTCATTTGCACTGCTTCCTTGTAACATGAAGGCTCATTGCAATCAGTCAACATGACATAATTCATAGATGGAACAAACCTATCAGGAGGTCGCGTGACACGTCCAGATCTACGCACAATAGGTGGCTCAGGCTCAGCCACAACCTGTGGTTCCACTCTATCCTGTCCTTGCTCCTCGTGAGCCCTGACATTTTGTCTTGCACGTGCAGGTCCATCTTCTTGGAAGACAACTCTTTCAATCTCCTCAACCCTCTCTGGTTTAGAATGATATTTGGATTCATTAAGGTGAACATCATTGCTGCGGACAACCTTTCTGGATTCGGGATCCCAAAGTCTGTACCCCATCTCACCAGAATTACCGTAGCCTAGAAAGATGCACTTTCTACTCTTTGGCTCAAGTTTGTTCCTAAATTCCTTTGGAACGTGAGTATTTGCCTCACAGCCAAAGACTCTGAGATGCTTGTATGAGGGCATTTTGCCTGACCATACCATCTCTGGCACTGAATCCTTCTGCAAAACCTTGCTAGGAGATCTATTTACAGGATGAACAGCTGTTGATACAGCTTCAGCCCAAAACCCATTTGGCAGCTGTGCATTAGACAACATACTTCTGACCTTCTCTTGTATGGTCTTATTCATCCTCTCAGCAACACCATTTTGAGGAGGATTGTAAGGAGCAGTAAGTTCACGTTTTATACCTTTTGACTCACAAAAGTCCTGAAAGGCCTTTGAAACATACTCTCCACCATTGTCAGTGCGTAAGCATTTAAGCTTCTTGCCACTCTGATTCTCCACAAGTGTCACAAACGTTTTGAAAACACTAAACGCTTCATCCTTGTGCTTGAGAAAGTAAACCCATACTTTCCTCGAGTAATCATCTATAAATGTCATAAAGTAAGAAGCTCCCCCTAGAGATAGGTTAGGCATAGGTCCACACAAATCACTATGAACAAGTGCCAACTGTGTATCTCTTCTACTGCTTCTATGCTTATGTGGCTGCTGTGTTTGCTTACCATACAGACAATGTTCACAGAATTCAAAATCATTAAATGAAAAGCCAGGCAAATAACCAGAACGAGACAAGATTTCCATTCCCTTCTTGGACATATGTCCTAACCGGCTATGCCACAAAGAAACGTTCGGCTGCTTGGTTACATTGATTACATTTTTAGAGACATTTGATACATAAATCATGTAAAGTCCTCCAGACTTTACTCCATGTGCTACTGTCATAGAACCCTTGGATATCTTCCACATGTTTTGTCCAAAAGTGGTGACGTAGCCAGCATCATCAAGTAAACCTGCGCTGATCAAGCTCTTTGTAATTGCGGGAACATGTCTCACATTCTTCAGCGTGAAAGAAGAGCCATTGTGAAACTTCAACTTAGGTGTTGAACATCTCCAACACCTAAGATCTCACATGTCTGCCCATTGCCTAGCCGAACATGATCTTTAGTGGTCACATAAGAAGTAAACCACTCCTTGTTTGGAGACACATGAAGTGATGCCCCTGAGTCTATAATCCAGTCACTCAGTGCATTTCCATCAGATGCTGTAAGAAGAGTTGAGTCCATTGTATTCTTCAAGAAGTAGATGTCTCCTGACACTAGACTGTCATCCTCTGCAACAGTGTTTGTCACATTTATTTCTTGAATCTTCACTGAGGACTTGTTCTTCTCACCATGGTCTTCAGCTTTCTCTTTGCCTTTTTCTGCTTTCCATTCTCTGTAGTCTCTTTTCATGTGACCCTTCTTGCCACAATGGTAGCATTCTATGTCACTCTTGCCTTTAGCACTGCGGGACTTGCTACGAGATTGATTCCTCTTTCCACCTTTGTACTTTTCTTTGGTCCTTCCCCTGACAACTAAGGCTGTTCCTTTGCCTTTGTCCATTGTCTTTCTATTGGTTTCTTCAGTAAGCAGACTTCCTTCTACACCTGCTATGTTCAAACCATCTGGAGGTGCAGAATACTCAAAGCTGTGCGAAAAGTGTCCCAACTTTCCGGCAATGTGATCAACAGGAACATAGCTCTAACAGGTTCATCAAACTTGACACCTTGAGCTGGCAACTGACTATAGATTGTGTTGAATTCATTTAGATGAAGCTCAAAAAACACTGTCTCTCTGACACTGTAAGCTGCGGGTAAACCTGTCCTGCACCTGTACTGTCTCTGATTGTCCTGTCACTGTCCTGTAAGCATAGACTGCAACAATGCCTCAATGGCAGTAAAGCAAAGATGCAATCCCAACTGTCTAACTCACAGTCAATACATCGTAGCTGCCTATCTAAGGGTACTCGAGGGATCGCTCCAAGACCTGTATCACCGAAAGGATCTCAACATTCGAGAATCCCCCAGCTCAATAAAACCTCACTCGACCCTCAACAAAGGCTGCAGTAAATCTGACAGTACATAGACTTCCCACAAAGTCATACATCCACAAATTTCCCATTGTATGTTGTAACCGCTGCGGCGGTTGTTTGCTGCGTGACTCACAGCCAACAAACCCTCAACAGACATACATCATCACTGACAATACATCCCATGTGGAAGTACGTGCAATGTCAGGATGAAATCTGGAATATCAAGCAGCAAACACAAGCTACCTGATGAACTAGTGGATGTCGCCTACAGTCTGTGTGTAGATGCGTCCGTGTTGTATGTGACACGCCTCCAAGAACTGTGAGCCGTCCTTCGATGTGTAGACAGCTACAAATCAACACTCTGGGAGTGTCGATATCCTCAGCACCTGCAGTCGTAGGCCGAAAACCCCAAATTTGCAGAGTCGGATCTGCACCCGTCGAGACCACGTAGTCGAAAATGGCCCGTGTCAGACCTTTGTCGAAGCCGAACGGTGGCCGAGATGACCTCAGAATGAAATTCTGAGAACACCAAACCCTTTGGGCTTTCCCACAGGATTTGGGGCCGTGTCTTCGCCTGTCGAATTTCACTCCAATCTGAGTTGGTGACTCTAGCCTCCTGCAGTGTTGCCCCGAGCCTCGATTTGAGCTCTGATACCAGTTGAAGGAGTACGAGCGGAAGTGCGACGCGAGAGAGTGCGAGAAGAAGAGCACGACGATATGGTGAACTCGCTCTACTGTAATGTGTAGAGCATAGTGAGTTCTTATTAGGTTTTTACAAAAGAATATGTGTACATACCTGGCGGCCCGCCCACTTACCTGGGCGACCACATTGGGCTTTATACCCCAACATGTAGATCTCTGTTTTCGCAGCTATCATTCAGCCCTTGGTTCCTCTCACATCAGGTGTGCAAATCAGCCCCATGTCTACCCCTTGCTGGCCATCCACAACCCACATCGAGTAGGATCTCATTGACGTATCTCTTCAGCCCCAGTTCAGGGACTCAATTCCAGAAAAAGCTCCCATTCTTGCAGCATTTCACCTCGTTATGCAGCCCTCATAGGAGATGCGTTCGGAGTTTTCGCAGGAGAAATTTGATAAATTTGCGGGGTTTTTTTCCCCCCTCCCAGTGCTTCGTTGCTGCGTATCTGACCTGCAAAGGCTGGTTGGTGCAAGATTTTTTTCCCCTCTGCTGATTTTGAGTGGATTTCTCCCAGATTTCACCTCTATTTGCAGCCCTTCTCATAGGAGCCGCGTTTAATGAAGTTTTGTCGCAAAGAATGAGACAAATTAGCGGTTTTTTTGCAGTTGCTTCGCTGACAGTGCCGTCCCCAAATTGGTCGACAGCACAATTGAATGGAGTGGAACACGTCCCTGACTGTTCCCTTGTGCTGTCAGGCTCAGGTATGAGAATGTCTATGTGGACGGTGACAAGGGACGGTTGAATGGTTAACTGACCATTTTTACGGTCGTCTGGGAGAAGGCCTGTTTTTTGGGGGGACTTGGCCCTAATGGGTTACGCCCATGGTCCATGCTTCTTGATTGCTTGCTCCTCAAGAGGCTAAGCCACATTGCACAAGTTCATTGCTCCATTGCTCAAGCCCTCAACGTCCATTGCTCAACTTGCAAAACTCCAGAGTCACGTATGTGTAGTTCAAATTCTTTTTAGTAAAAAATTGTTTTATTTTTGACGTTCCCAATCCCGATCCTGTTCTTCATCCCCTTGCCGATACCATGTTTCTATGCGGTTTCCCCCCTAAGGTGTGTATTCCTTGAAAATTCCATGCATTTAATCTCCACCAATTGTATGCGCTATGGCGTCTTTTCCTTTTGGGCGTGATGTAATGCCGTGGGTCTTAAATGTAATATGATGGGTATCAAGCCCCTTTTTGAGAGAGAGGGAGGGGTTTCTCAAGCTTTTTGTGATCTTTTCATGAGAGTTCTTTGGATAGGTTCTCGCTGTGCAAGAAAAGAATGGTCCTTTACGAGGCTCGGGAGTGTGGAAGATGCCAACTGGTCTTATCAACCAGGTAAGATGGAACTATAGTATAGGGTGTGTGCTCTTGTTTTTGAAGGCATTATCTCAAGTCAATGCACACAGACTTTGACGCTAATTTATTGATGTCTCTCATGTTAGGAGAGCCAGACTGAAGGTTGTGCATTTCATACCGTACTCATCATATGGCCGTTTGATGTCTTGACATCATATGTGAATGAAATTAATGGACACTTGAAGGTGTGACTCCAAGTTAGCATTTTATCCATGTAACAATTCTGTGATGGAGAAAGACACAGCCTAGCCTAAGTCGAACTTATAAAGCTACTTTTGTGATGTTGAACCACAATTTTCCATGTGCATCACTGAGAAAATGAGTATTGCATTGTTGCAAGAGCAAGCAGAGGAATGAGATTTACTGTTTGAAATGTCTGAACAAGGAGAAGGATATGCAAGCCTGCTTTTTGATTCGATAAATTTTACTTTTAGGGTGAGGATCTGTGCTGCGGAGCTGTGAGGGAAGTCAAGGAAGAAACCGGGGTAACTCCATTTTCATGTCTTTCTGTGGTGCCTCAAGGTAAAAGGCCACTTCTCAATTTGCATTGGTTTGCAGGTTGAAACAGAATTTTTGCAGGTGGTCAGTTTCAGGTATACTTTTCAGCTTCTGATTTTTTGTGTGTTTTAGATCATATTTTCAAACCTATATATAAGTGAATTTCTTATAGACTGACTCCATATATGGGTCATGTGTGTTATGGCTAGTTAGAGAGAAGTGATTTTTTTGCAGTTTTTATGGACAGCTTGTTTAGGGTAGTATTTGATGTCTCTTGCTTGGTGTTACTGGTTTTCAAAGGCATGGGCACCATGTTTCCTTCAGCAAGTCAGACCTTTACTTCACATGTGTGCTACGACCTTTGTCGTGCAACATCATCCTACAGGACAATGAGATTGAAGCTGCGAAGGTAAAGATTGCTTACCTCTCTGTCTCTCTCTCTCTCCTCGTCGGCTAGACCTTTTAAGGTCTCTTGGGATAGTTTCCTACGACGTTAAAACTCTCTTCTTCTTCTCATCATCTCTCTCTCTCTCTCTCTCTCTCTCTCTCTCTCTCTCTCTCTCATTCATACACATGCTCACGTGTACAACTCAACCTTTAAGAAATGACTAATCCTGACTGCACAAATGGGATCATGCACATTTCAGTGGATTCCATTACAGGAGTTTCAAAGTCAGTCCTTTTTTAGAGAAAGCAATGCGAGGCAAAAGATGCTAGAGCTTTGTGTCGCTTGTTTTGATGGAGAGTACACAGGGTTCAAAGCAAGAAAATTGCATAGTAGCTCTTTAGCTCAACCAACACAGTACTTCTTTCATCAGTAGAATAGCAATTTGTACAGAGCCACCGATAAATTAGCTATGTTATTGGCCACCACCCACCACTACCATAAAATGGTGGTACATGATAATAGCATATTATGGTTACTTGTCACTGTTCACTAAGGTACAATAGTGACACAAGAAAATGTAGTAGTCCTTGTCATTGATTGTTTTTACTGTTATGATTTCCTCTTTGTGGGTACATGGCCATTATCGATGACACCTTACCAGTCAACAAATCCTCTTCCAATGTATTATAATGTAGTTATCAACATGCAACTTTCATTTTAACATTTGCTATGCTTAATATGTATTCTGGAAAATGCGTGTCTTTACAATTGTGCCGCCTTAAAAATTCGAAAATGTCGCTTGAGAGCTAGGGCCAATCAGATTCTGAGAACCGCATTAAAATAGTAAAACAACTCAATTTCTTAGTATTTCCTTTTGAAAAGATTATGAAAAAAATTTGTGAAAATTAACTCAATTTCTCATATTCCTTTTGAAACAGATATGAATTGTGTACGGTTGAGGAAATGATTTTATTTAACATTGGTTGAAAGCCTAGGAAGGGAATTATGGACAACAATGCAATCAATGGTTATCATGCTCTATTATAGTCAACTTTACTTGACAACACTGGATTGTATACTCCGAGGAAGAAATAAATATTCCACTTATCACTTACAAGTCATGATGGCCTTATCTCCAAAGCTAAAAGAGTTGCTGTGTCCTTTGTCATTGGTATGCCAAAATAGAGTGGATGTTATGGTGTAGGGAATGGGCCTTGTTGACCGTTCCAAGAAACCAAGTGATTGCATAGCAGCAAGCAGAGGCCAGGAATTGTGCAAGGATTTCTAGGGAATGGTCAGCAAGGGACCATTCTTGGCTATCACTGTTGCAAGTAGCTAGCATTGAGTGTAGATACTAGCTGTTGAGGTGACAAGATGGAAAGGGATGGTTGGTCAGTTTTCGACAAGAGTGTAAGGGGTGGACATTTGTTGTTAGTGTCCACAATAGTAAAATGTTGAGGTGGCAAGATGGACAATTGTTAACAAGATTGTAAGCGTCATTATTGGGGGGAGAAGGGCCAGTTAGTGTTGGTTGCAGGTTCCAACCGTTAAGGTGGCAAGAATCTAAAGGATGGATAGATGTTGAAAGTGCCCATAATAGCAAAACATTAAGTGTGTTGAGGTGGCAACAATTCTAGCTATTCAATTGTCACACTTATTGGATTCTTGGGGAATGGCGCCACTGTAGGGTGGAGGGAGGCTAGCTAGCGTTGATTGTAGATCCCAGTTGCTGATCGGAAAGACTGTAAAGGATGGACAATTGTTGACAGTGCCCACAACAACAAAACATACCGTGCGGTGAGATGGTAGCAGCTCTAGCTATTGAGTTGGCTCACTTTTGTTGGGTTCTTGGGTGGTCAGCAAGGGTCGATTTGTGGCTGTCAGTGCCGAGGGAAGGGGTGCCAGCTAGCATTGACTGTAGATTCCAGCCGCAGCGGTGGCAATACTCTAAAAGATGGACAATTGTCGATAATACCCACTACAAAAAATCATTCCATGCATTGAGGTGGCATCAGTTCTAGCTATTGAGTTGTCACACTTTTGTTGGAGAAGCTTTGATTTTACCACGATTGTTGATGTGGTTTTGACATCCATCTGATGGAGTAGGTTTTTACGCGTTCTAATGGAGAGCAGACGGATGGTTCACACTGCATGTCCCATGACCTGACTGACGAAATCCCTCCATGCCAAAAGCATCCCCAACATCTGTCATCGTTGAGGGACAGCGTATGGTAGCCGTCCATATGCTGGGCTTTCCTCTGCAGAATATAGTGCTGCAGTTGCTCGATCTTTGACACATTAGCCCTTGTAAAATTTTTGCTATCCCACGCAAACAATTTCATGTCCGTTGTTGGAATGATTGCAGGGGCCAACACATTAGTGCACAGAATCAGAGTGTCTGCTATGCATCTATTGTTTGCCATGCCAGTAGTGGGAATGCTCGTAGACTGTAACATGTCAGCATCAATAATAAAAGTGTTGCAGCACTACTACAAACTGTCTGGCCATTGTCAGCATAGTCACACCATTGTCATGCATGTTGTTTGCCATGTCAACAGTGGGAATGCTCATAGGTTGTGACATGTCAGAATCAATAATAAAAGTGTTGCAGCTACTGCTACAAAATGTCTGGCCATTGTGAGCACAGTCACACCATTGTCATGCAGTGCTGTTCAGACAAGTTTTGCTCGATCCAAAACAAATAAAGTGGATAAATCAACAGACATCTAGCATTCATTGCCCCCCTCCCCCTGACCCACAATGGCCAAGAAAGGTCACCAAGTGACTTTTCAATTGTAATGCGTGCTCCCACATGGTTTCCGACCTTCGCAGATCGCCATGCAATCGCCCACATTGTGTGGAAAGGTCCCAAGTGACCTTCCACACACCTCCCGACTAGGACCTTCTATTTTAGAGGGCAGTCTGTGATACACACTGAGCTACTGTTCATGACTGCGCTGTGCCTCGTGAAGCGACAGGGTTCGAGCTCGACGGGGCTCTCACCCCCCTTTGGGTAGATGTGATTAGAGATGGCATATTGGAATTGCTTGCGCAGCTGGATGACCTTCTGGCAGGCTTATGGGCGAACGCTCTCAGCGGTTCAACATAGTCCCAATCACTCACCCCTAATCACTCCTTGCCTAATGCTCCTTGTGGTCGTGAGGCTTGGATATTTTCCGTGCTGTCCTTGGGATCGGATCAATGAGGCAGCGAGCCCTTAGCGTGCCAAATACTAGAGCTGAGGCAGTGAGAGTGACGTTTGGCCCAATGGGATTCAAGAAGGAGCACAAACAGGGAGAGAAAGAATAGATGTTGTGAGAGGCTCTTCTTTATTGTTACGGCAGTGTCGCCTCCGGCTTTAGAGCGTCAACCTTAAGCGCAACTGCTTTTTTTTTGCACGTAGCGCCAGCTATGGCCTCCCCGGACACTTGTCAACACCGCTTGCTTTCGGGCGACTGTTCCCTGCCGGGAGCAGTACGGAGAGAGAGAGAGAGAGAGAGAGAGAGAGAGAGAGAGAGAGAGGTAGCTACCGCCGCCGGGATCAACTCAAATCCCTCGTGGACAGAAACCAGGGTAGGGCAGTGCAGTGCAGGCTCGACCCCTTTCTTCTCTCTCTCTCTCTCTCTCTCAGCCTCGCGCGCGCAAAGCCTGGCAAGTTTCTCAGCCTCGCACGAACTCTGTGTCGGTGCGGCTAACAATGGAGCACCGTTGAGTTAAAAGTGCTTCCATTTTTGCGCGCGTCTTTTTTTTTTGTTTTTGGGCGGGGGGTGTTTCGCCCAGTGTTTTGCCCGGTGAGAGACTTGGGCTTGCTTTGTTGCATGCTCGCCAAGCCAAGCTTTCAAACTAGTCTTGCTTGGTGGGCCTTTGGCGTACATAATCTAACAGATTTTGGAGCGCAATTGGTCTTGGTTAGTTGGTTGTGATTGTTGTCGCCTTGGGTTTTGTTATGGTGACAAGAGAAAATGAGTAGAACCTATTGATAGGCACCAATAATAGCTCACTTGGGACTTGATGAGCATTGGGAAGAAGCAAGTTGTGTCTCAGTGCTCCATATACGATAAAGAGCTACTAAAGAGGTAATTGAATCGAGCAAAATGGTTGCAACTTAAGCTACTTTGGTAGTTATTTGCAGATTGCACCATTCAACCTAATTGACCATTTAGTCTCTAAATCGTGGAACCATCTTTGAGACACCCATCTTATTCTCAAGCAAGCATAGTCAATTTTCCTTTATTTCAATATATAGGTTGAATTGCCAAACTCCGAGAAAAGAAATGCATGTCTATTTGATATATAGATACTATGATTGAAATTGAAGATGCACCGGTGAGGAAAACATATGGCTAAACTAAACTTAAGGAACTAGCTTTGACAAACTCAAAAATACAGAAAGCATAAACACACTATAAAAAATGAACTACACTATTGACCTCATAATGATGTACGAATGTCATCCAATTGTGCAAGTAGGCGGACAATGTTTGAGTCAAGCTACAAAAAAGCAATATGAATAGTTAAACATATCATCTTGCAATGAAACGTCACATACTAAAACGGCAAAGTATACAGTGCACGTCATGCAGAGGTGCCATACAAATGTATGGTGGATAGCTGGCACTGTGGTCTCTCCAAAAATTATAAGAAACGGAAGTCGTGCCCTGCCTCGTAACGTTTATGTGTTGCGCCAAGCAAACGTATAGTCATGGGGAGCTGGATACAGATACCAAACCTTGTAGTGTTGTCGAGTTGAAGTCGCGCTTGTGCAATTGAAACGTCTAGTGTTGTGAATATATGTCCTCCCTGTCAGACACAAAACACACATTAAGACAAATAGAAAAGATGCAGGATATAGATTAAACTTAAAGAGAAGCAGAGCTAGCTTTATGTTCTAGATCATAAACTTATTGGACTCCTACGTAGTGCGAGAAGTGCCCTCGCTTTGCATCCTAAAACCAATGAGCCAGAGCTTCGTGGCCCACTCCTTGTTGGGCATATCCGGCAATCAATGCATTTCAAGTGACGACATTTCATACATACATGTCAACCAAGGCAGTGCCATATGCCTTCAAGGGATTTGATATACGGCCAAAGCACTGCAAACATTAACGAGGCCTTTCCCTCGAGCCCCCAACTATAAATCTCCTTGTGTTTAATTTTCCATGTATGCGTGTTAGGGTGGTAGAAGGTGACCACCACAGTGTGCTTGGTTGGCTTTTGGTTGGAGAACAAATACATCTTTCAAGAGAACAACAACGTTTCCTTCAGCAAGGTCTCTTATGGCAAATTCGCAGTGGTAATGGAGCAAAGGGGCATCATCATGTATGCCTCCACACCCGCCGGTCCCTTGTCTTACAAGGTGGTGAGCTTCTCATCCATAGACAAAAACAACATGACAGTCGTCTCTGCCCACTACCCTTCTCGCTGCACGGGCATCACCTTGACATACAACAGTGAAAGGGGAGTTGTGATCTTTCAATAGAAGCGCAGTAGTAGAACGCATGAATGCCACAACTCCTTCAACATTTCTGTAGGATCCAACGACAACAACATTGACATTTTCTTCACGCTCGATTAGGACAGGAACTTTTGTACCTATGTGTATAGGCTACATTTGATCAAGAAGTCTTCTCTGGCAGCCTATATTGTGCCCTCCCACACAGATGCGGACTTGTTAAAAGCAACCATTTTGTGAGCACAGATCCTCTTTCTCTAGTGCAGGCTGGAGAGAGAGAAACCAAGTGAGAGAGAGCATATGCGTGCACTGAAGCCTGCTGGTGGGCTTCCGTGAGCTGGGGAAAGAGAAACCAATTCTGCTAGAGTTTTCTACATGAAGATTGACAACTTGCCCGAGGAAGCTTCGTGGGTCGGAGGCTTGATTATGTACCTACAGGTTGGTTTCTACTGCAGCGATAGAAGCTTGCCCAAGAATTTGCGGGTCAAAGGTTGCATCAGAACAACCACAATTGGTTACTATATTGCTCATTTTGTGGCCTTGCATATGGGAGTCTGACTCTATCTTTGACCAGACCAAAGCCACGGTGGTGCTTCAAGAGAAAACGATGTCAAAGAGAAGCAAAGGACATTGCTAGCCATTAAATGATGTTTCTAATTAAAAATACCTTTTTGACAGCTAAGGTACAACAGAGACAACCCTCCTTGAATGTGGGTTGTCTTTGGTTACAATCCAAAGACATGTTGATGGTCCATGATGCTTTTGCACTCGAGCAACAAAAACGAGGACTTAGAAGCAATGCCGTACACGAGGAGATTGATGAACTTGTCCTGCATACAAAGCCTTTGAAATCCATGAATTTTATCTCAAACAAGGAAAAGTAGTGAAAGAACTCGCGATACTCATTGTCATATTCAAATGTTGCTACTTGCTCCCACAAGTAGACATACGTGTCCCTGGGCAAGGGTTTCAGCTCCCAATTTCCAAAGCCACAAAACTTTCCTCGACCAAATTCCTCATCCGGAGTACATGGCATCAACAACACTCAAGGAAAACTCGATTGGCGTACTTGAAAGCACAACTAAATCGCTGACGAGTATCAACAGTGTATTACACATTGACCTTGCTCAAAGTGTGCCGAGTAAGCTGCCTTTGCTTTCCAAGTCTCACCTTTGGTGCGTTCATTAATTACTTTACTAGCATCCAAAATCCCAATTGAAACTATCGTAAACGGAGGATACACATAGTACTTGTCTATTTCTTCATAAGTCCATTCTCTCTTGATGTACTCTTCATGCTAAAAAAGCTCTAAATGGCATACATCTAGTACTTGCATAGTTCCTAATGAAAGTATTCATGCATGGGTAACAGTTTTTGAATAGTGTGCACATCCGATGTCAGACATGTCATGAAAAAATCAAACGAAAGGATTACCCTCACAGTCTGCATCACTGCAAAGGGAACACTTTTGCAGATTCAGGTCTGGAAAATGGAAAAACAGGGAGATTGAGTTATTGAGCTCCTGTGGTAATCCTAAACAATGGAAATTATAAGCTAAGAAAAATCTTTGTTTTCCCTGATTTAATGACAACATGCAATCCAGGCTCGGACGCGATTTTTGGGCGAGCAATTTCTGGCGAGCGCTTTTTAAGAATCGGGCGAGCGGATTCCCAAAAGAAGGGACAATCTACCCATCTCTCTCTCTCTCTCTCTCTCTCTCTCTCTCTCTCTCTCCAACTAAAATTTGATTGTCATTTCACGACCAACTTAAATTCAAACAAACAACACCTTGGAATCATTCAATACACTATTAATAAGAGAAAGTTCCTTACACACAGTTACGGTCTATTTCAAATAGCAAACCCCAAATCTATGAGTTCCATTGCATCCAAAGTAAATACATATGGGGGTTGATACATCATGGGTGACGTGGAGGAAAGAAGGGCGGTGGGGGGCCATATCCTCTGGGAGGAAACAAAGGTCGTGCCAACGGGGGCAGTGCACCAAATGGTGGGGGAACTACTCCAAATGGCAAAGGGTGTGAACTGTGTGCGCACACACACGTGCGCACGCATGTGCACGTGCACACACACACGTTGTACGCACACACACGCTGCACACACACGCACGCACGCACGCACACACACACACGTGCACGCGCACATGCACACACTGCACACACGCACACGCGCTGCACATACACATACACACACACACACACCACACACACACACACACACACGCTGCACGTACACACAAAAGCACACGCACACACGCACGGACATGGCAAAACACACACACACACAGAGACACATTCCTTTCTCTCACACACACAGTCATAAAAAAAAATTAATTAAAATTAAAATTAATAAAAAATTAAAAGCTTTATAAAGTGACCTTCTCTTCTTCATTTTTCTTCTTCTCTTTTCTCTTGTGTTACAAAGATCTCTGTGTCTCTCTCTCTCTCTCTCTCTCTCTCTCTCTCTCAAGTTCACATCTCAAACTTCCAACCTACAAATTCTCATAAATCATCCTATATCTATTTCTTATACATTATTCTTCTTTCTTGCAACCATGAGAACAAGAAACCAAACAAAAAATACTGGTGCAATTGATGAGGTGGATGTTACTACCTCACAAGAAGTCCCTCCGTTAGGCACACAGGATACCCAACAATCTCAGGCATTCAGTTCTTTGGATCGTATTGTATCCATTGTAACTGGAGTGGCTGGGACATCACAATCAAGCACCGGACCCAGTCATCTTGTGGAAACAGGTACCGCTATTGAGAATGTCAAAGACGAAGTGTTTGGAAATGTTGTCGACAAACACATTTCTTTGGGTTGGGTGGATTCTCACAGAGTACCATACGATGGGAAACTTCCACGATTGCCTCTTTGTCGACTTCTCTCAAACCCCGCCATCCGCACGCATGATGACCATGTGACCGATTTGCAAATGTCTATTGCAAACAAAAGCTACCAACCAACGATGGCAAGATTTATTGTTAGTGAACGAATTCCTGGGGAGGATCACAAACAATTTACTCACCGTGGTCACGCTGCGAGGGATCTTGCAATGTCATATGATTTGGACGAAGAGCTTCGCCAAATCCCGGAGCTTAGTCACATGGTTGAGAGGTACTTTGTGGTTTGGGATGGTAATCACCGATTGGAGGCATGGATGCGGTGGATGAACGAGAATGAAATTCTAATTGAGAAAGCGCCAAAGGTGGAGTGCGTTCTAGTTGACTTTCAGCCACATGAGGCAGCGGAGTTTCTATTGGTTTTGGGTATGATCAATAGGTGAGCCCTTTGTTTTTTTGCTAATTTAAATGCATCTTACTTGTAAACTATATAAATTACAATCTATTGTTAAACAGGGCCACAAGGGTTTCAGTGCCTCATACGACTGCTCATGATGAGAAAGCTAGGGTTGGCGGACCCTACATCACTTCTGCAAAAATTCCCCGAAAGAGCGCGTTTCGCAGCCGAAAGGGCTTTGAATTTTAGAGGTCCAAATAAGTCTAAGTGGCTAAAATTGCCAATGGCTGTCCTTGCGCAACTACTTTGGAAGGTATCCTTCAAACCAATTGTATATGAGAATATGTTTTGATCACGAAATTTTATTAATTGTATTTTGATTGAGTCTTTTGAAAATAATAGGAAGAGTTCGATCATATGTTTAGTAGTAAAACGGAAGGGCTGCCATCAAAAGGGAGTATTGACTACGAGTTGGCACCTGGCGCTTACGAGGAAAGCATCAATCTAGCGCTTTCTCAAATGGAGCAATACTTTACGCGCAAAGGGCTAGAAATAGCCACCATTGCAAATCCAGAAAATGGCAGTGATTTCTTCCAAAAATATATTTCATTTATTGGTTGGGGCGAGAAGACCACGAAAATGACACCCTCGAGAGTGGCAGAGGTAGCGCGCGTACGCGTTAGCCCAACAGAGTAAGTAATAGTCGTTTAAATCATTGGATGTATTTCTTTTTTTATTATGTAACAATAAAAAATAAGTCTCGCGTTTCCTTTGATAGGAAGTGCCGATTGCTTGATTTGCTCCAAGCCGGTGATGCATCCTTGAAGGAGAAGTGCATCGGTTTGACGGAGAAGGCCTGGATCCAGTGGCTTCAATATCACGTGTACTGGTGGCAGTTGGAAAGGTTAGATTTCTCAAACATTTGCACCAGCTAGCAGTTTGTTATGTAACTTGTGACTTATTATTTGCTGCTGCAGGAGAGTGCTTGAGATGGCCGAGAAAATGGAGGCCGAGAATCATGATGTTGCTATCCAACATGAGAAGGTTGAAGGTAGGCATGGTTGCACGCTTGCCCACACATTATTGACATACAGAAGCAAGCACTTTGAGAAGGCCTTCAAGAAGTGGAGTGCTCGGATCAAATCCACACATGAACCCGAAGAGCAACCCCATTTTGCTTGTACGGCACGACGCTTGTTGTACAGGTTCGACATCTTTAATTGACAAATTAAGATTGTAGTAGGATACACTAATCTTGTTCTATGCAAATGAAAACTTTGTGGTCTGTCTTGTAGATGGTGGAGAGATGCTCGTCTTTCCCATTCCCGAGCACCCCAGTGATGCATGGTGCAGGTCGGAGAGAGAGGAGACGGCCTTATATCCTGACGAGTGGATAGATGACTTGCAGCCAAAGGGAGCGTGGCTCAAGTGTCCTTGGTGGCTGGACTACTCGGACAAGGAGTACCCACCCGAGGAGGAAGAGCTATACATAGGTATGCCTCTATGTAGTTTTTACCTTTGCCATGAAGTAATAGAATATGGGCTCAATAACTCTTCTTCTTTTAATTAATAGCCGAGAATAGTGCATCACGAAAGAAAGCGGTTGTGATAGAGGATGCTCTATCTCCAAACACATCAAAGAAACCAAAGAGGAAGAAACAGACCTCAAGGAAATACTCGCAAGCACAACAAGTTGACAAGCAACGTGGGAAGAGAAAGAAGAGGGCTGTAGTTTCTAGCGACAGTGAGAGCGAGCATGTGGTTGTGGAGTATTCTGTAGAAGTCAGCGATAGTGCTCATAGCCTTGGTGCTATGAGTCACAGTGTACCCACACTATCCTTCACTCCCAGACCAGTGGGGGGCATCCAGGAGTTCCCTCCATGTTCACCATCACATGGTAGGGCTGCAGAGGACTTATCAAACATGGCCAGAGTTGTGGGAGATAACCATCTAGGTACGTGAAAATGCTCAATGTTGTGTTGTTCTCTTTAGCATTGCTTGAAAGATATATTTGATCTTATGTTGCTATATACAGATATGCATGTAGAGCCACGCCACCTTGCAGTGCATGCTAGTGCCAAAGAGCTGGCAAAAGCTATTCCATATGTGTTGTGCAATGACAGGTAAGCCACGCTTATTTACAATCATAGTTATGTGCACACTTATAGTGCTAACAAAAACTGCATGCAGTTCTATGCAGTCACTACATAGATTCTTGGGTTCTCTATCAGGCATAGGAAAGATGAACCCCAGCTTGAGATTGGGTGGCGTACGTTTGGTGTACATGGCCTTTCCCTTACACACTAGGCCACATGCAGGTAGCATGGGTGGGGTTCCTATATGGAACCAATGGGATAGTGACCTTGTGGATGCTGCATTCCTTCTGGCATCCGAGTTTCTTTTGGTGGATGGCATGATTGTGGCGACATGTCGTGTAGAACATCTTTCCATCGTCACTTCGAAGGCAGAGGGAGCTGGTTTCCAGCTGTTGAGGATATTGTACTTACGGCTACCGAAGGCTAGTTGTACGACTGTTCAGGACTATTTAGAGGGGGTATGTTGTTTTTTTGTTTTGATAATGAATAGTAACTTCGATGTTCGTGGGTCAAAAAATAATGTTTTACTTGCTCCCCGCAGGTTGGTACTTTGTTGCTAGCCATTTTTTCACCCCCTAGAACTGGTGGGTGTCGGCTTCCGAGGTACGATCGAGCGGATGGAGAGATTGCAGCAAATGTACGTGGCTTCTCTGCAGATGACGACATGTTGTGGGAGAAGCCACCAGGATCAGATTCCACACAGTGGACGCTTGATCGTATGGGCCGGCCTTTTCGTAGAGGTATTGAGAGGAGTCCAGCGTTTGCCAGGTGGTAGAACTTTTTTGTTAGTTGTTTTTATTGTTCCTATAAAATTATAGGTATAATAAATCTTAAGGTAACTTTTTTTGTGTAGATGGCTACCAGGTACCTTCACAGACATGGGAGATGCTGTGTTGGATTGTTTTTCAGGAGTTGGGACATTGGCAGCACAATGTTTACTACTACGTAGACATTGCATCAGTTGTGAGAAGGATTGGGCAGTTTTCAGTGCTTGTTTGGAGCCAGCTCAGCGCCTACCTTCCGATTTAGGCTCGACATTGATGTTTCATAGGAGTGTCAGAGCTCAGGTAACCGAGCAACCGCAGTAAGTGTCCGAGCAGCTTCATCCGCTTGACCCACTGTTCCCGACACCACTCAACAGTCAGGGCGGGGCAGTAGCAGCACCATATCCCACTTTCACAACCCCATTTTTGGCATGGCGTGCAACTGGACCGTCTCCCAGTGCATTCATTGCCTCCACATATGAGGCCCCACCCGGGGTTGATCCATTGCCTCTTTCACTACCTGCACCCCCCCCCCCCCCCCCACATATTACACGCTGCACGCAGGCGCACGTGTGTGTGTGCCACACACACATGCTACACTGAGGCGTGTGTGTGTGGTGCACACACGCACGCCAGTGTGTGTGTGTACACACACATGCGCCCGTGTGTGTGCGTGTTTAAGTTGGTGTGTGTGTTCACACACACACGTGGCTAGCCACGTGGACACGCAACGCAGGTGGCCGTTGCGTGTCCACGTGGTCTGGCCACGTGTACCGTCGCCAACCGACGGTACATGTGGCTCGCCACGCGGTCACCCGCACTGCCATGGAGGCAGTAACGTGGCCACGTGTCTTGCCACGTGTACTGTCGCCCAGCGACAGTACACGTGGCAGGACACGTGGCCACGTTACTGCCTCTGTGGCAGGGCACATGACCACGCTGTGAGCCACGTGTACCGTCGGTTGGCGACGGTACACGTGACCAAACCACGTGGACACGCAACGGCCACCTGCGTTGCGTGTCCACGTGGACGTGCGTGGGCCCGTGGGCGCCCACGGACAGCGCGTTGGCCATGGGCGAGTCCGCTCCTCCCCCTCCCCCCCTCATCCCGCCCGCGCCTCCGCTCCTGCACCTACGCCCCCCCCCCCCCCCCCAACCCAACCTGCGGCCCCGTCCCCGTCCCCGTCCTCGCCCCCGCCCCGCTCCTGCGCCCCCCCCCCCCAAACATGCGCCCACGCCCCCCCTCCCGCAAACCCAACCTGCGGCCTCCGCCCGCCCTTGCCTCATCCCGCCCCCGTCTCCGCTCCTGCGTCCACGGCCATGGGCGAGTCCGCTCCTACGTCTCCCCCTCCCCCCCTAATCTCGCCCCCGCCTACGCTCCTGCGTCCACGGTTCCCCCCCGCCCCCCCCCCCCCCCCCACAACCCAACCTGCGGCCCCGCCCCCGCCCCCGCCCCCGTCTCCGCTCCTGCACCCACGCCCCCTCCCCCCCCCCCCCCCCCCCCCAGCCAAACATGCGCCCATGCCTCCCTCCCCCCCAAACCCAACCTGCTGCCTCCGCTCGCCCCCGCCTCCGCCTCATTCCGCCCCCGCCTCCGCTCCTGCGCACACGCCCCCCCCCCCCCCCCCCCCCCCCCCCCCCCCAAACCCAACCTACGGCCTCCGCCCGCCCCCGTCTCATCCCGCCCCCTCAAGTTTTCCAACCAGTAGATGGATTTCATAAATAAAGCTGCCTAACTTTGTCTAGCATACCTAATTAAAATTGGAGACTCCTACTACAGAGAATCATTTTCTCAAATTTCGTAGAGATAAAACAAAGCTTACACTGCGTACTCAATCAAGAGGACATTCACATTGGCAACGGTTAACATGACTTCAAAAAACTTTTTTGGGTGGGTTGTAACTCTACTGATTTTGGTGGAATTACGAACCCTTCTCTTCTACGCCTGCCTCTTTCTAGGCGAATGCAACAACAAAAGGACCATCTTGCGTTAGTGCCTTGCTTTCGTCCATGCAAAACGCTCCAGTCCGTGATCACACACACAGTCACAAACAAATATTTTGTAATATTTTGTAATTTTCATATTTTGTAATATTAATTTTTTAATTTAATAAAATAATATTAATTTTAAATTTATAACGGCTACTTATTAGACGTGAGTATATAATCAATTTGTTTTAGCTTATACAATGTGATCTTGTGCTTAATTATTTGCTTAGCATATTATTATGGCTTGCTCTTTATATTTCTTGGGTAAAGAGTTTTCTTATCCTTAATGGTAAATTTATAATATCTGAATCATTTCTTTTAGAATTAATTTCTCCAATGCAATTTACAACTTTAGATGCTATTATCGAAGTAGGTGATATTGAAATGAATTTGCCTCTTGAGAGGACTCTCGGTGAATTCATCTATGTATTGGATGAGCAGCTTTCACGTAAATACAAAGTCAACGTATCTCATCAAACACAGTATGCCGGCTCACCTAGCATGATTCCTATTTCCATTGTGAATAGTCCGTCAAAGATGCAATTCGGTCCGAAGGAGTTAATAGATCTATGTACCCCCCCTCGAGTTTTGCCCTTAAACAGCTTCAAAAGGAGTACAAGACAAAAGCTCTTACAAGCCGAGAAGAAGGGCACATTGACAAAGCTGTTAATGCAAATCAAAGTAGTGGAACAAGTTACAGAGATTCCAAGGTCTTACAATGGCGATCTCGTTCTAGAATTTCCACCTACCATGGAAAAGTTGCACCATATGGATGCGATGGAGCATAAGTATGATCCTCATTTGTGGTCGAAGCCTACTACATCCAATATTGTATTTGCAGGTGTAGTGCGTCTTAGTCATTGCATAGGATCTCTCAAGTGCATGAATGAACAATGTGTCTGCTTGGTTAATTACCATATTCTCAATACAAGTCATTTCAACGGGTACATACAAAAAGTAACTGGACCTGGGGAATATTGTAAGATTGGAGATAAGAGCCTTACATGCCATTTTTGTAAGGCAATTGCTTTTTGTATTGCAACATGTGATTGTGTAGTATACTATGTCATGCCATCCGATGAGATTGCCACTAGAGTCATGATTCATCGTGGCACACATCGACACGATGTGCGCAGCGGCACATCCAAAACACTAACGGACAACACCAAGCTGATGGTGCAAAGGATTTTGACTGTTGACCCACACGCAAGAGCCAGGAAGGTTCAAATGTGTTTGACAAAAGAAATTATAAGTACAACACTTCTTCGCAACAACACCAATGAAGGTATTTTAGGCGAGCAACAGCTATTTGCAATCGCTCAGGAGTTGGGCCCGTTGGTGCAAGATAACTGGTATGAGCATTTCGTAGATTCTTATTTTGATGCAAAACTCTATGCTAAATTATTTTTTAATCTAAACACTTTTAACATTGGCAGGTTTCGGAGGTCAGTATCTATTTTACGTAGAGGGGTTGACAAAGAATCTTTTGGCATTGATGCACTCCTAAAACTGAAGCGAGACTGCACATATGAGTTTTTCCATGGAAGCCGGTTTCCTGGTCAAGGTATGGAGGGGGAGAAATGTTATGTCTTCAAAATGTCCACAATTGGTCCGGCATTCGGTGTGGACCTAGTCAACCGAATGAGACAAGACCGGGATGGTGATCTTCGACGTGCGTGGATCCAATTTGATCACACCAGACGTGTTAACGATTGGGTGACTATGGCCTGTCATGTCTATGATCCAAGGTACATGGCCTATCTTAAGAGCTTTGTGGCTTTCCATTTACTCTCTCTAAAACAATTTGTTTGCAGCATGCAGGACCTTTTGACTATTGCAACTTGTGAAATGAAACAGGAAGACATGGAAACACAATGTTTGTTTTGGGAGTGCCTTAATGATGTAATGATATCATGTGGGTGTGACAAAGAAATTTTTTTTGGCTACATGGTTGATGAAGCTCAAGCAAATTGGAATGCTGTTCGAATTGTTTTCAATGGTGGTGACAAGACCAATACAATGAGCGGCCGAGAGCGTTCTTGTCTTTTCCATTGGAAGCAAAGCTTGAATCAACACACAATGAAGTATGTGGTGCAAGCTTCTCAACACACACACAAAGAAATGTGTGAGAAGTGGAGGCAAGCACCAACAAAAGAGGCTGCAGCAGCAGAGGCTCGTTTGATACGCCAATGGTGGCATAACGGTCATTGCATAGACCGTAACATTCCATACATGGCTTCATGACTTAGTTGGTGGGAAATTCGTATTGCACATTGGGGTGGCATTATGACATGCGTAGAAAGTAGCTCTGATGGACCAAACACTCCACGCACTAACCTTGCGGAGAGCAAGCATGGCAGCTGGCTAGCAGGGGAGGGTTTTCGTAAATGCATATCATTATATGATGCATGTACAACCGACCTTGCAAATTCCATCTTACAGAGCACAAAGGCCATTTGATACAGCCATGGAAAACACATTGGGAAGGGTCCATCAATACAAAAGCTTACGGAATGCCATGAAAAACGTCCTAGCCAAGTGATTAGAGTAGTGAATGCGGCTACTAAGGGCCCTCCAATGTATAAACAACCAACTCCATTAACAGGAGATAAGGAGACATCAAGGCAAAAACGGAAGCCAAATGAGGTTATCAATGTGGAAGATGATGCATCACATAGGCATGAGTACAACTCGGTCACCAAAGATCGCAAGAAGTGTGGAAGACCACGTAAGATCAACTTTGCAGAAGAAGGGATATCACAAACCCCAAAACGAAGTATAGGTTCTAGTGGGCAGTATGTAGTTGAGCGCAAGGTCAATGAGGCAATGTGGGCCATACGTCGAACTCCACAAGGTAGTAGGGTCACATGTAGTGGCACACCAAGAGGCGGACGCAGGTGTGGATGCAGTATAGCAGGTTCTAGCCTTGGTATACCAGCCCCGTCGTTTGAAGGATATCGAAAACATCCAAATGGTGTGGTGCGTCAATGGTTTTGGTTTTGTCTGGGTCATGTCCTGCATTGTCATATAGTAGACCAGAACATTGAGCCGCAGCCTCTTCATCCACCACACACTTGGCCCGTGCATGTGGGCACCAACCTATTGGAGGATGAGGTGCAAATATTGCATGAAGGGGGGTATCAAGTGGAGCTAAGCAAAGAAGGAGTATGTAATGTAACGCCAGTTGCTCAAGATCAAAATATGACAAACTCTCCTTTCAAGTCAAAAGATGCATCCACTCCTGAAGGTAGTGCAAGAGCCACAGTGCGAGATGGTCTACGTGTACGGTATCGGACTTCTATTTCCGAGGATGCTGCTCGCAAGATCAGTCTAGCACTAGCCCTGAGAGTGAAGGTCGTAGAAGAGATATGTGCAGCAGATGGTGTTAGTGAGGTCTTCAAACTAGAGACAAACAGTGAAGATGGTCATGTCGGGATGTACAAAGTTTGTATTAGCAACCAGTCATCGTGCACATGCCCAGACTTCATGGAACGGGTGTCAAAGCAAAAACCATATCTTGCATGTAAACATTTGTATTTTATTTATCTGCGTGTGCTAGGGCTAAGCCAAAATGAGAACATGTTTATCCATCAACCAATCTTGGCAGATGTTGATATCTTCAGGGCACTAAGTCGAAGCCGGACTTATCCAGGCATGGATGCATAGCATTTGACAATGCTCACTTCTTCTTAGTATGCTTTACCTAAACAATTGTACTACTTTCTAATTTTATCTTAGGATGGTCACATTGGGATACATTCATTTGCAACTTTTTTTCATGTTTGAGTACTGGTTGTTTATGTGTCAAATCGTGTATAAAATAATATAATATTACCACAGTGGCTATAAATTGCCATAACTTGAGTTATTTTTTGTGAAAGCGTCCACTAGCTTCCTAGCACACCTCTCCTTCTTTCACTATGTCCGACGATCTTGCGAGTAAAAAAAAGTCTGCCTGGGATGCCATGGAAGCCATTCCAAATGGAGAGGCATTGTATGGAGCCGACTGGTTTCGTCAGGCTCTCAAGGCAACCATCAACGTGTATCGCCTCTATCAATGCCGCAAGGAACTCAATATGCGGAGCTTAATCAATTTGAACGAGACGGGACAACTAGCTTTCTCTTGCTGGAAGAAAATTGGGCTCATCACAGAGGAGGATGAGGAGGAAATGAGGCAGCAGCTAAGCAACGTGGTGAATCTTAATATGCCAATCGAAGGTAGCACATCAACTACTAAAACCGGGCCTTCCAACATTTGAACACTTCTTGTTTATGTAATGCAAGTTTAACAAAATGTAACTTTTTTATTTTTAATGGGAGTTCTTGTTTTAAGTACCCCTGTCTATATTGTTTTTGAAACAATTTGTCTAGCTTACATACCTATAGTTCTCTCTCTCTCTCTCAAAGAGAGAGAGAGAGAGAGAGAGAGAGAGAGAGAGAGAGTCCACAAAGAGGAAGGGAGAATCTTTTTCGGAATCTGCTCACCTGATTCCTAAAAAGCGCTCGCCGGAAACTGCTCGCCCAAAAATATCCCCCTCCAGGCTCCAATCTGCACATTTGAGAGCACCGCTGAACTGTTTTCACATTGTATCATTTTCTTAGCCACATTCTCTGCTTTAAGTATGTAGAAGGCCAGACTCGACAAATGTCCTGAGACCAAAACGGCTCCAGACTGAACATCTCCTATTTTCTAGACACACACATGCAACTAGTACTGCATTGTATGCCATCACTCTCACCAGGTATCTTCTTCATAAACATATAGTAATTTCATTGTGCCATTTCTACTTTACCAATGTGCCGGTTTGAATCATGAAGTCTATAGGCACGGCTTCCATTTGCAATTTTAAGGACATACAGTGAACAAAAACATAAATTATTGTTAACATTCTTCATAGGATACAATAATTAGAAGCTCAAGCAGTAAGAAAGAGAAAGCATCCAGTAAATGGACCCTATTGGTGGTGGGCTGAGGATAGATTTTAAGCGCTCCCTCCAACGTGGCAGGAGGGGGCTCGTTGACACCTCAACATGCTTGCCATCATGGCTGGAGCGCACGCAATTTCTCTCAAAAGCTGCACTCGCCTCGTACGATCTATGCAGTGCTCAAAATCCTGCTCCCGCCTTGTACGACCCCCAAAAGCCTGCAGGTTTCCAGGAGGCAGTTTTCATGGATTGCGGCGTATTTAGCATTCACCGTCTTTATTTAGAGAGAGAGAGAGAGAGAGAGAGAGAGAGAGAGAGAGAGAGAGAGAGAGAGAGAGAGAGAGAGAGAGAGAGAGAGAGAGAGAGATTTCTACTACCAAGGGAAAACTTGAAATTCACAGTAGTCAAAATTTGAAGCTTTTGCCGGTAATTACACTAAAACTTGTGTAAATTCACGGATTTTCTTAAAGGCAAGCTCAAAATCTAATCCGGATTTTACAATTTTAGTTGGTTAAAATAGGGTAAAGGTCTGTGCTAGTTCTAGGACAAGCTCATCCATTTTCTTGGATGGTTAGAGCAGCAAGGGGGAACGATCGTGGCCGTTAGGTGTGGGGTTCAAGCCTCGTTTGCCGCAATGTCTCTATTTACCTCCCTGATAGTCTTCTCAATCGTACCCTGTTTTGTTACATGCAGAAACAAAAATCGTCACGCATCTTCTCATGTGAGTGCCGATTGAGCTGGAAATTTTGTTTCTGCATGTAACAAAACAGGGTACGATTGAGAAGACTATCAGGGAGGTAAATAGATACTTGCTGTGCTAATCTTTCATTTGTGCATCTTCAAACTCAAAATTGTTGAGCATGTTGCGTGCAATTTATTGCCCAAATTCGTCATCTCTAAACAGGGAATTTTACCCTACACTAGACCTCGGTTTTTTCTAACACTCGAGAGAGCCCTGTGCCATACACTGAACCTCAGTTTTTTGAGAACACTAGCTTAAGGGACACCCACATAACTAACAAAAATAGAAAAATAGCTGTGCCACTTACAAACCCCTTGGTTATTTGCCTTTCTAGCAACTTCTCTCCATAAGAAGTTCAAGGTTCCTCCTCCTAACTTCAAGAGCCATGGTGACCCGGGGCAATGGAGCACTTGAAATACCTGATAGTCTAGTGTTAGGGAAAAATGTGTCTCAGCGTCATGTCGTGTCGTTTTCAATCTCAAAAATGCCGATCGAGGGCACGAGAAATGCCGCCCCAGAATAGACAAAAACAATGTAAACATATAAAAAAGTACCCTAATTTTTTTAATTTCCTCTTGAAATAAACAAGGAAAGGAATTTTGTATGTTTGGAAAAATGATTTTTCCCGAACACTGTGATAGTCTCTCGCTAGAATGCCATTTTGTTGCACTTTTGTATCACCTCCTTTTTGTATCTTCCTAGGTTCAAAAATCTGCACGACCTGCTAATAATTGATCTCTAGCAAATCTGTCTCTTTAAAAAAACCTAGTTTTAGTAAAATCCCACTTACACATTTTCAAATTTTCCTAAATTTTAATTTAAAAAATCTACAAGAAATATAAAAATCTACAATTATTTTCATTTTAACGAAGAGTTTTCAAGTCTTGACCCTTGGAGTCTCTCTCTCTCTCTCTCTCTCTCTCTCTCTCTCTCTCTCTCTCTCTCTCTCTCTCTCTCTCTCTCTCTCTCTCTCTCTCACGCGCGCGCGCACATACACACACACACATCAAGTCTCGAGGACGATTGTGACTGGCTTGGCAGCTTTTCATGGTTTCTGGAGGACGACTGTGACATATACAAAATGGAAGTCACCAGCGTGGAGAAGATGCCAGGATGGCACGAGGACTTCAAGCGCCAGCTCAGCTGAGCGCTCGAAATTTATCATCAGCCCCCGAGATCGGGGAGCGACAGGAGATTCTTCGCTTCATAAAGCGGGTCGCATGAAAGCTTGCACGTCAAGGAATAGTTGCGTAGAGTAAACACAATATTGACCGCAAAATGAGTTTCCAAGATACAACGGAGAGAAGTGGCCGATTTTGGTCTCAAATAGTGAAAAAACAAGGTAAAATTTTTACGATGGCCTCAAGAAGGCAATATTTTTAGTTGTAATAAATTGTGTGTGTGTGAGACATCAAAGTTTGAGAAAAATCATTTTGAAAAACATACAAAATTTCCTTTGGGTAGATTCAAAGAAGAAATTCTACAAAATAATCGGTATTTTTTGTAATGTTACTGTATTTTTATAAAAAAATTTCGAACATTGGTGTGTGTGCATGCGTGCATGTGTGTGTGTTTGTGTGTGTGAAAGAGAGAGAGAGAGAGAGAGAGAGAGAGAGAGAGAAAGAGAGAGTGAGTGAGTGAGTGAGTGTGAGAGAGAGGGAGGGAGGTAGTATTGGAAAAAAATCGGTTTCCAATGTATTTTAATCGGCTAAAATTGTAAAATCTTAGTTATATTTTGAGCTTGCTTTTAAAAAAATCAAGAAATTTACACAAGTTTTAGTGTTATTACCGGCAAAAGCTTCAAATTTTGACCTAAAAATCAAAAGAATTTCAAGTTTACCTTTATTTTCATCGGTTAGAGAGAGAGAGATGATTTTCTTTATACATTTTTATTGCCTCGTATCAACACCAATATAGAGACACCTTTTAAAAACCCTAAAAGGAAAAAACATTCATATTGTATGTAATCAAATGGTGATGAAAAGACTAAAGTGCAAACAAAGGGTACATTACATTTAATGTGATAGTGAAACTTTTGATGGTGAGAGATTTACAGGTTTTCTCTACCAAGTTCTTTATATGGCCTTCTTAGGCCAACAATAGTAGGCTCACAAAGTAAAGATTGAAAGTCATGAAAGGGACAATGGGGAACTAGTCTATACTATCTATATAATTGGGGAAGGGATTCCGGCCCCTCCCCTCGAACATGTGTCAACACTTCTTGCCTCAAGCGAGTGTTTCCTGTAGCTTGAGGATCGTGACACAGGAAGAGAGAGAGAGAGAGAGAGAGAGAGAGAGAGAGAGAGAGAGAGGTGCCGCCATCGCCGGGATCAAATGAGAGCATTGGGGGATCCCTTGAGTGCATTCGGGGATCCCTTGAGTGCAGAGGATCCCTTGCTCTCGCACACAAAAACCAGGGTAGGGTAGGGTAGCGCAGTGTAGGCTGGACCTCTTTCTTCTATCTCTCAGCCTCACGTGCGCAAAACATGGCAAGTCTCTTAGCCTTGCACGTAGTTTGTCTGGGCAAGCATGACACAAGAAGAACTCTTCGTCCATGCATCTCAAACAATGGAGCCAAGTGCACCCCTAAGTAAAAAGTGCTTTCACTTTTACCAATTTACTTTCACTTGGCCTTTGAGTGGGGAGGGGTTGTTGCATGGTACTAGATGGACAGAGAGACAATGAGGCTTTCTTCGTTGCACGCTCGCCAAGCCAGGATTTCAAAAGATTGAAAGTCATGAAAGGGACGGTGGGGGAACTGGATGCAACTGCATTCACGCACGTCCACAAGTCCTCTTGTGTTGCCTCTACGTAGAGCTCTGAAAGTGATGGAAAACTGCATAGCAACTTGAGAGAGAGAGAGAGAGAGAGAGAGAGAGAGAGAGAGAGAGAGAGAGTTGTTATCGATGTTTGGACCCTTGACTTCATTAGTTGCTCTTCCAAAAACCAACCGTCTACTTACCATGCCAATGCTGCAGGTGCTCTCTCTCTCTCTCTCTCTCTCTCTCTCTCCCCCCTCCATTTTCCAGCACACACAACCACCATCACCCAACGCGTGCGCGGGCATGCACGCACGCGCGCGCGCGCGCGCACACACACACACACACACACACACACACACACACACACACACACACACACACACACACACACACACACACACACACACACAAATTTGAGGGATTCACTATTAGCAATGGAGGGATGTCACCTGCATGCAACCAAATTAGAGAAACCTCCCTAAATATGTCTTCTTCCATACTTACCAACCCCTCTATATATGAACATCAACCTCTCTGTACACTACCCTTGCAAAGGGACATAAATTTCAAACCAAAACATGTGCCATCTACTTTTTAGGATTCCCACATGGGGTTTAAGGCAATGAATGTGCAAGTTTCAAAAATTTTCTTGAATAAAAGATCAATAGAAATATTGAAAATAAATGACCATAAGAAGATTAAAGCTCTATTAGAATAATCAACCATAAAAAAGCCACCACTTATAGAGTCACCACTCAACTACAAAACAATTGATTCAAAGACTAGTGACTATCAATTTTCACACTGATAATTTTCATAAATTTTGATACCAAATAACAAAAAAGTTGCCGCAACCTTCCACTTTTCCATACAAACATGTCAAACTAAGAACACTTGGTACATAGAACTGAGTGTTATGATGTCATTACTACCAAGCGGGTTTATGTTACACCAATTGTTTTATTCAACTTAGAATTCCACAATTGTATGCATGTCTAGGAGATAAGGTGAAAAACATGGAAATAGGTGAGCTTGTACCTATACTTCCCATTGGTATACAACTTAGGTTTCATTACTACCATTTAGCTTCATGTTACACAATATGTTTTATACTGCTTAGATTTTCACAATTGTATGTATGTTTAGGAGATAAGGTGAAAAACATGGAAATAGGTGAGCTTGTACCTACACTTCCCAATGGTATAGCTAGAACTCCCTTATGAATAAGAATCTCTAATTCTTAATACTCACCCTTCCCTTATTCCCCCTCCCTCTTCCCCCTACATACTCAACATGTATGGTAGATGTCAAGCCAAGGGCAATGTTATGCCAAGGGTCAAAACTCACATGCGGTCAAGGGGTGTTATATTTTTAGGAGGCTACGAGTCTATATATAGCAAGGATGGATGGAGAGTTACATGTGTTGTTCCCCAGAGTCTAACATTGGTATCAAAGCTTAGGGGAGAGGTGCAACAGGGAGGAGAGGGGTGGAGTTGGGGTCATTGCATGAGGCATGCAAGCTCTTTGTAGCCCAAGAAGCTCTCTCTCTCTCTCTCTCTCTCTCTCTCTCTCTCTCTCAACCCACAGCTCTGGTAGACTTCATCAGGGTTGAGAAGGCGCGAGAACGGCTGCTTGTGGGGAAAGGGAGGCCGGGCGACTATCGTTGAATTTTCCGCAGATGAGTGCAACGGATTTGTGATGTCATGAGCATTTTTTTTTGTTTTTTGAGCAAAGACCACACCCGCGGCCCTGCTGCTCTGCTCCTCCGTTTTCGCTTAAGTCTGGTTGGATGGCCATCATTAGTGTGTAGGTTGAATTCACATTGTTTATTTGATTTGATTAAGTGGGTGTCCTAAGGCCACCCAAGGGACTTTTCCCATAGAAGCGGTACAGTAGTCACGGCCACATGCATCGCCCTCAAGGCATGAAAAGAACACCAACTTGTAAGCTACGACAAAAGCATGCAAAGAATGCAAAGCGCAAAAAAACAAGGGAACAGCTTGGGCAAGGCCGCCTTGTCATGACTCAAAATTGGCAAAGGCAAGGCTAAAATTGACAAAGTTCATGGATTCAAAATTACAAACAAGCATGTAGGTGTCAAGGATCGAGGGAAGGCAACATGCATTGGCCATGAATGATATGCAAAGCAATCTTGAAACCCATGTTGACGCAAGGCATGGTATGGGCAAAAAATCATGAGGCATGGGCCTTGCAAGGGCAAAGATGGGATTTTGCAACAGATACACAAGCCAAGCGGTCAGCAAGGCAAGTCAACACAAGTACTTTATGAGATATGTAGTTGATTTTTACTTTTACTGACAATATGCTCGATAACTATGGCATGCAATGGATGTCTGTGCTGCCATGTAAGTATTTTCATAATTGTGCAATTTAAGTATTGAAAACACAAGCAAGGCTTGTAGCAATTACTTTAAGCAACATTTCTTTTTTGCCAAATACAATGTTAGCAAAGACCAAAGATTGGTTTCAAGACCACAAGCAAGCAAGGCTTGAGTAAGAAACAATTTCGATAAGAAGCAGGGCTTCTCTGCATGCAACGCATCGACAAGAGCACTTCGATTGAGGATGATCATCATGTTTCAGATTTCTTGTTTTCATGGATTTTTTGGCTTTATGTGCGATTTCATACTTCAAGAGGTTTCCAACTTCCAAGGAGTTAGCTTTTGATGCAAAATCAAGGCCCACCAGTAATGCATGGGTCATCAATTTTGAGTACAGCTCCGTATGACCAAGGTACATTGGTCATGTTTTGACTTTGGAGTATGACTCCATATGAGGCTACCCACAATGACAATGGAGTATGATTTTGTATGAAGATGCCCACGAGCAAGGCTTGTGTAGACCAAGAGGCTAGAACACGGTCAAGAATCTTTTGGTTTATTTACATGCTAATTTGATTTAGAGTTCATTTTGCAAAAACACTATGCAAACTAGGTTCGGATACATGCAAGGCATGTCATTATGTCCGGATTAAGGAGCAAGGCTCCATACCAGGATACTCAAGAACCCGGATTGTATTTTAAGAGGCCGTAGATTTTGTTGACCAATATCTTTTTCTCATATATCCTTTTTGTGCTATCAAGCAGAGGGTAAAGAAAGGCTTTCATGAGCACGGCTCCATATCTATGTATATGCATTGGGTGCATAATCACTCCAAAGAAATTACAACTTGCCATAGTGCAGGCAACATAAGTACACAAAGTACATTGAAAGCACAATCATGCCACATGATGCTATGATTTTCGATGCCAAGGGTGGTGGTTATAAACAATCGATAAGTACCTTAAATTTAAGTTTCAGTTTTGAATTTATTCCATCTTCTTGCAGGATTTTCTACAATTCCAACTTGATAAGAAAATATTGCTTCGGTCAAGATGAGTCGGTTAGTTAGATGACGTGATAGCTAAACTTCATGAGCTACCTCTTATAATTCTCAATCACCTGCAAGATTTAGCAAGGTCGGTTATTAACAAAAGCTCGACAAGGTCGTTTCTATTTTGCTTTGAAATTTTGTGTCAACAAGAGCACCGATTAGCTATGAGCACTCATGATGCGTTCTGTCTCATCTTTTTGACGAACTTATGTGAAGCAAGGCTTCATCTTAGGGCATATTGCATGTGAGCTTCCAAAGTCTGAAATATGCTATTAGCATACGAACTTGGGAAAACTTGGTATCCTGTCTCCCTCATGTTTTCTTGAAGATCGGTATGAACCAAGCCATGAGGGCATACGTGGTACAATCGACATCTCTAAAATTTCTCAGTATACATTGCTATGAGCTAGATTCATCAACGTAGATGGCTATGAGCCAACTTGAAGTACAAGGACGACAAACACAAACTAAAATTCACTCTCAAACGAGAAACTCCTTCTAAATTTCATGATCACAGGCCATGGAGGGGCGACAAGGCTAGCCAATTTCAAGTTCTTCTTGTTTTTTGTGTTCAACCTTTAAATTAGACATCTTTTTTTTGGTTGTGCAAAGCAAGTGCTTTAACAATTTTAATAAGAAGCAAGGATTCCATTTCGTGCCAAAGTATTGCCCATTGATTTAGGATCAAGGATAATGACATACAAATTTGTCAAATTGGCAATAACATGATATAAGCTCACAGTATGTTGGAAAACAACAAACTGTGATGTATCCATGCCATTACAAATTGTGCAAGTCACGCATGCTACCGACTCAAACTATTGAGACCATCATTGAAACCAAGGGATTATCACACTATTTTTTCAATATGCATGCATCACATTCCAATATGGTGGACTCATTCCACTCAAGCATGGGTTACGCTTCCATTGGACTCATTCTACTAAAGCATGGGTTACGCTTACTACTGTGTTCAAGAAGAATTGAGGATGGTAGATTGCCTTATGACCGTTGTTTATGTCTATAGCTGTGGGCATTTTAAAGCATTGGATCTATGCACAAGGTGCAACCGATATAGATGATGTTTTAGGTGGATGAAGTAGGCATGGCCTCGTTATCAAGAAGGTGATTCACAAAACAACATGAATAGATTGAGTGAGCCTCAAAGTAGAGGATTTCTTCTTCGAGCACCCAAAAATGTTTAGTATGACTACCTTTTTTGGTATGTTAGACATCTTTCTCTACTAATCATTGAGAGATAAGATTCTTTAACGATCTACTTGTGAATAAGATTCCAACTTGAGAAGATCCGGTGCTTAGTTGCAACAATGATTATGTCTCTAGTAGTGGTATTTTCAGGGGTATGACCCAGTTAATCTACAATCACTCCATACGTGTTGATGATCATAGTTTAATCTTATCATATTTGTACTTTCAAGGAAAGAAGTCCGGCTACTGGACAAGTTCAGCATCCCAAGTTGATTCCAATCACTATTAGACATGATTGAATGTGATGGTAATGGCTGGATGATAGTTTGAGTAGTTTTCATACAGAGTCTAACCAAGGGGTTTGACATCACAGATTTAACCAAGGGGTTTGAATTGCAAAGGCAACACTCAAGGTTACCAGTGCAATACTACTTGATTTTCACTAATCTTTCATGAAGTGTTACTAGGTCTTTTCTGGCGGAGATTTGGTCATGTGCATTTGCATGTGGGTAAGAGAACACTATGTTGAACCTCTAGGTACAACATATGCTTTGATTGAATTTTCCAAATAGGATGTGTAAGCTTCAATGATTTCATCCATTTTTCTCTTCAGAGACATGATAAGGTCATGTAGGAGCAAAGAATTTTGGGACGTAGTGTCCCAATTACATTTTTGTATTATGCAGTTATGGACCTATATGATAGGGTTTTGTTTGGCACATGTTTTCACAAGTGGAGCAACATGGTTTAGGAACTCATGGAGTTTGGTTTAGCCAAGTGTGGAGAAAGGTTTACAAGGGCCCTCTCACTCATGTCGCTGAATACTTATAGTTACCTCCACAAACAAGTACACCTTGTACTTGATGGATGTCATTTTTTTGGGCATCCTTATATGAGACTTATTCCATATGTGAATAATGTGAGTCTTGGGATTGACATTGGTGCATGCTATTTCAATTATGTGTCACAACAGAGTCCTTAGGTGCGCTTGTTCTTTGTCCCCATTAGCACAACGCTCAAATCTATTTCTGTTAAAAGAAAGATGTTTATTGAAGCAAGTATTCTCTCAATCTTCTTTGCTCCATATTTCTTGCATAGCTCTTCTGGTCTTAATGATTTCTTCCACCTTCTTGTGTTATCAGTCTTTATATGAATTCTTATGTTGGTTTCCTGAATTGTTAGTGTCTGGTTGGTATAGTCATGTATTGCTCTAGTAGTTTTGAGCATTCAAAAACCAGGCTCTCATTCGTTTCTTTCACTGAGGCTCTTGCAGTTGTTTGGTTAATTCTTTTATCTTTTCCACGTAGCACTTGACCGATAAATTTCCTTGTTTGATCTTGTCTAGCTTGCATAGGATGTCCCATCTCCCCTGTCATTTGAATATTCCAATAAAAAATCCTTAATGAGCTTATTGTAGGACCTAAGCTGCCAAGCTAGTTAATGGTAATACCATTTCCTGGCTGCATCTTTTAGCATATGGGAAACATATTCCCCCATTCTTCTTTGTCAATATCCTTGAGTTCTACATACTGCTCGAATGCTTGAATATGGACAATCGGGTCATCGTTCTTGCCTCCTTTGAAAACCGATAATGAAAATTTCAAGTTAGTGGAATGTTCAATGTGACTAGTTCTGGTTTTACGAAGTGGTTTCTTGTCATTAAATCTCCTTGTATTGTAATGGTGTGTATAATCTTCTCAATCATTTTATTTCTCAGTCTTAGTCATTGTGTGCTCTATCATCTCCTTTTTTGGATTTTGTGATCGACGATTCTTCTTGTTGCCCTCACTTTCTTCATTATTTTTTGGTTGCGCTGAGATTGGTTCCATTGTTCTGCTGAGATCCATTTTTTGGTTGCGCTGAGATCCATGAGATTGGTTCCATTGTTCTGCTCGCTTTGCTTATCTGTGCCTAGAATGATATGAGTGATGACAATCCCGCAATTCATTATTTTTTTTTGGTCTTGGAGGAACATTTGTCTCTTTCCCTGGTTCTTTCTCAATCTCACAATCTCACTTTGATTTAACCTGGATTGGACTGACACGGTCCGGAGCATCCATGAATCTAGTAGCTGACCTTCTACCCCGTGCAACCCTTCTGGACGACATGATTGATATTTGATGACTCTAACACCACTAGGAGGTAGTTCGTCTGTCAAGAGCAACTTAGCTCAAACCACCATAATCGCCAAATTGGAATGAGCTAAACACTTATGATAGCTATTCGAGGTTGGTCTTTAGAGTTAGTTCAGATCAAACAACACTAGAACTGAAATGTAAGACTGGAACTGGAACTGACACACCATAATCGCCAAATTGGAATGAGCTAAACACTTATGATAGCTATTCGAGGTTGGTCTTTAGAGTTAGTTCATATCAGACAACACTAGAACTGAAATGTAAGACTGGAACTGGAACTGACACTGTGAACACTGAAACTAAAAATGAGAATGAACACTGGAACTAGAGACTAAAACTAGAATGTAATTAGGGTAAATCATTACAACAAATGAATCAACTCTGCTTAGAGCTCAACTAGGATTACAAGATACAAGGGTATATAGAGATCCAACGCTAGCTCCTTAAATGGATACAAGTGATAAATAACCAAGAATACCCATAAAATTGAGTAATGGGCCCTATTTATAGTCTTTCAACTGGCTCCCTGACTGATTGTACATTGTATTAGTTACCACAATAACTGGTCTTGATAATTAACAACCTAGACTCCCTTGTCTGGGTTATTCTTGCCATCTACACAAGCAAGTCAATCAACGGATTGCCTAGCACAACGTTATTTTTTAATAGCCCCTGACTAACAATTTTATTAGTTTTGATTGCTCATGTCAGTCTTGCATAATGCCGAATGCCTTGAAGATGTAAACACGGATGATTGCATTTGGAAAACAACGTAGTGCTTCTTGACCCCTTGAATGATTGGCCTCTGAGCCCATGTTGGCAAGTCTTGCAATCATACAAGAGAGCACATCAAAGACAAATAGCTCATCTGTAGCTGTACATTATGAATGAAAATGTAATGTAGATCACACTACTTATTTCCAAGAGCCTCTACATCATACTTTCATTATGACTGTCCCATGTCTTCAAGATGCAAGGATATGTGATAGCATACAAGAAACCTCCATCCCACATTGCTAAAACCACCAGAGCCCTTGTTGGCATAGCTTGCAACCATTGCCTTTCAAGACCACATTCTAGACGTGTCCACCAAAGCTTTTCCAAGCATGACGTTTTTCAAAAACGCTTGACTATATTTGTTTGCCCGTGTCAACAACTTGCAATATGAAACTTCCCTTCAAAACACACATATCATTGATCCCATTTGGAGATAAGCCTCTGCTCAACATTCATTAAAAGCAGCCCAACTTGATATGTTACCCTTTGAAAATATTGTAGTCGAAGAGATGACACCCCCATCATAGATCCTGCAAAAGCTTGCGGTTCTGAAAGAACACAACAAGTGGCATGCAAGTCAATCAAAGGATTTTCTAGCACAACATTATATTTTAATAGTCCCCCCCTTGACTAGCAATCTCATTAGTTTTGATTTCTCATGTCAATGTCTTGCATAATGCTGATTTCCTTGAAGATGTAAGCACGGATGATTGCATCTGGAAAACAATGTAGCACTTCCTGACCTCTTGTTGGGCATGGGCAAGTTTCCACATTCCAAACTAGATGCTCATCAAAAGCTTAACACATTTGACATAGCTTTTGAAGAAAAATGCAATGTTGGGAACCAAAGTTATTTCCAATAGTCTCTAAATCACTCTCAAAGTCTGAGTGCTTACATATTGTCCCATGCCTTCAAGACGCAAGGTAATGTGATAGTATATGAAGACAAACCTTCATGAAACATTTGCTAAAAACAGCTAAGCCCCTAAGGCCATGTTGGTGTATCTTGCAGTCACTGCATTCCAAGAGATCACATCAAAGACTAGTACATCATCTATAGCTATTTCCACTTTTAAAAGTACACCACATGATACAACTTCCATACATGTTGAGTAAATCAATTCCAAACACATTTTTTTTCCCAAGAGCTTCTAGCTAACAATCTCATCATGGATTAGTCGGCCAATGTCAATGTGGGTGTGTGTCTATGTGTGCATGTGTGTATGTGATTGTGTGTGTGCGTATGTGTGTGTGTTGGGTGATGGTGGTTGTGTGTGTTGAGAGATCACTTGTAGTACTGGCATGGTAAGTAGATGAGTGGTTCTTAGAAGAGAAGCTAATGGAGTCAAGGGTCAAAACATTGATAAAATCTCTCTCTCTCTCTCTCTCTCAAGTTGATGTGGAGTATTCATAGCTCTATGTAGAGGCAATGCAAGAGGACATGTGGGTGTGTGTGGATGCAGCTACGTCCAGTTCCCCCACCATTCTTTCATGGATTTCAATCCCTTGAAATCTTGGCTTTGGCAATCATGCAACAAAGCAAGCTCGAGCCTTATTGTCTGTCCACCCAGTACCGCGCAATAACCCCCCCGCTCAAAAGACTGGCTTGTGAAAGCAAATTTGCAAAAATGGAAGCACTTTTTACTCAAGGGTCCACTTGGCTCCATTGTTTGAGATGCACGGACAAAGAGTTTGTCCTGTGTCATGCTTGCCTAGACAAACTACGTGTGAGGCTTAGATACTTGCCATGCTTTGTGTGTGTTAGGCTGAGAGATAGAAGAAAGGAGTCCAAAGTGCACTGCGTTTCCCTACCCTGGTTTTTTTGTGCAAGAGCAAGGAATCCTTTACACTCAAGGGATCCCCCGATGCTTTGATTTGATCTTGACAGCGACACCCCTGTGTGTGTGTGTGTCCCCATGTTGCCAAGGCTGCACAGTGCAGCTATTTCCCTATGGCCAAGGAAGGTTGTCAAAAACCCTCATTGTTTTATTGATAGTATATAGAAGCATCTCTAAATCACAATCTCATCATGCATACGTTTGAGTGTTTGCATAATGTCCCATGCCTTCAAGACGCAAGGATATGCGATAGTGTAAGGAGAAAAACCTTCAGTCAACATTTGTTAAAAAGAATTGGAGCCCATGTTTGGCATGTCTTGTAATCATTGAATTCCAAGACCACATTCTGGACATGTCCACCAAAGATTTTCCAAGCATGAAATTTTCCAACAATGCTTGACTATTAATCGCATCATACATTTGTTCGCCCATGTCAACATCTTGCACTATGAAACTTCCCCTCAAAACACACACATCATTGATCCCATTTGGAGAGAAGCCTTTGCTCAACATTCACTAAAAGCGGCCGAGCTAGATATGTTACCCTTGCAAATATTGTAGTCGAAGAGACGACATCCTTGTCATAGAGCTTGGCAACAACGCGCACTTTTGAAAGAACACAAAAACTGGCATGAAATTCAATCAAAGGATTTCCCAACACAATGTTTTCAATAGCCCTTGACTAACAATCTCATTAGTTTGATTGTTCATGTCAATGTCTTCATAATGCCAATTGCCTTGAAGATGTAAGACTGAATGATTGCATTTGAACAACAATGTCGTGCTTCTTGGCCCCTTGTTGGGCATGGGCATGTTTCCACATTCCAAACCAGATGCTCATCAAAACCTCACCACTTTGACCTTCATTTTGAAGAAAAATACAATGCCGAGGACCAAAGTTATTTCCAACCGTCTCTGAATCACAATCTCATCATGCCTACATTTTGTGGGAGTTTGAGTGCTTGCATGTTGTCCCATGCCTTCAAGATTCAAATATATGTGATGGTGTATGGAGAAAAACCTTCAGGAAACATTTGCTAAAAATAGCTAAGCCTTTGAGTCGATGTTGGCATGTCCTGCAATCATTGCATTCCAAGAGATCACATCAAAGACATGTAGGTCATCTATAGCTACTTGCAATTTCAAAAGTACACCACATCTACTGTGAGACTTTGGGAAAAAACACATGCAATTCTTCATCCATCCTCTCTATATATAGACTTGTAGCCTACTAACAATATAGTACCCCTTGGATTGCATGTGAATTTTGGCCCTTGGCTTGACATTGCCCTTGGCTTGACATTACTCGCCCCTTGGAGAAATGTTTTTGTCGTCGAAAACAAAAGTGATAATATCTTCATAATAACACTAATGTTTTTCATAGTGGCATCCTTCATGGATCTAGCTGTCCCTTTAATCAAATCACGGTTGACTAAAGGTTCAACGAAATCAAGAAGAAAATCTTGATTTTCCACATTGTTGTCCCTTTGCAACAGTCTTGTGTAACCACCCCATATCCAACATAGTGTATAGATTCCATTTAGAACTCACTTGAGTATACTAAACGAGTTCTTGCACCTAAGAGGTGTCTAAAATAATACCTCTTCTCACTTTTCATAAAAGTAATATGCTGACATAACTCATCATATGCTGACATAACTCATCAGCAAAGACCAAGTCCTTGACTTGTTATTATTCTTGATCAATAAATAACCCCACCATAACTGATGATCAAGATTGAGAGCCTAATAGTCCCAAAGTTTCAAGTCATAATAAAATTTGTGCTAAGAGTTGTAGTTATTAGGCTTACGCTCAAGCTGGAAGAGTTGAGAATATCTAAGTCGTGTCGCTCATGCTAGAGGAGATGAGAATAAGAGTCAAAGTCTATTAACTTAACCATGGCGGAGTGACGTAGAGTCCAACACTCATGCCCAATGCAAAATAAGATGAAATGACCTATCCTCGATAAAAAAAACCCTTCTTAAAGGGGTGCCAACTTGTAAATCCATGTCAGATGCTTTTATAGCTACACCTTCTTTATGAAGTGTTAACCCTCACGGACACCCTATCACATTCAATGGACGTCTTATTATTTATTCGATTGAGTCATGGACCGGGCTTGTTGGTCCAATAGGTGTGTAGGTGATCACCGATGAGAGGCGCACCACTTATCTTATTTTTACAGTAGTTTTGCAACAATCGTCCACCGTGGGCGCCCATGTGTGAATGGGTCAAACTCTTATAAAAGCTCCATTTGACCTAAAAATTCTCATTCTTTGAGGTGCAAGCTAAGAAGTGCTCTTACTCCATCTCTGTCTCCTTCTCCTTTTTGTGCTCACATGTGTATGTGTGTGTGTGTGTGTGTATGCTTGAGAGAGAGAGAGAGAGAGAGAGAGAGAGAGAGAGAGAGAGAGAGAGAGAGAGAGAGAGAGAGAGAGAGAGAGAGTGATCGAGCATTGTGGCAGCATCAGCGACGACGAGGCGGTTGAGTGCGGCATCCAGACAATGGCTCCTTCTTCTTCGCAACAAAGGATCCTTCAAGACGGAATCATTGAGCAGTGAGTGACACACCATTGTTTCTTTGAGCTTGCTAGGACTGTCTAGTTGTGTGCTTGCAGCCTTTCGAGGCTCGCACACAGTGCACAAGCAAGTTCCCAGCCTTCAAGATGTGCAGCAAAGCGCACATTTTTTGCGCCACTGCCGGGGACTACCTTGCACTAAGCTTGAGGAGCACTCAATGCTACCTCTGGAAGCCTTTCTTCCATTTGTTTTTAGCTTTTGTCTAAGTTTGTGTAGATCTGCTAAGTGGCTGTAATGTGCAGGTTTAGCAGGTTTGTTAGAATCTGTTAGTGTTGAAATGTGCATAGTTTTTGTTAGATTTGCTAAGATCTGTAACGTGTTAGTGTTAGTAGATCTGTTAGTTAGTGTGGACAGTGAGCAGTCGAGTAGACAGTGAGAAGGTTGACTGTACTGTGGGTGTGCAGTGTACTGTGTTAGATAGTGTGTGAGCAGAGGTAATTAGCTGTTTTAGTTGTAAGGAGGCTATATAGAGGTACATAGAGCTGTTGTGTGCGTGTGTGAACTGGATGTCCACGCGCAACATTATCCATTGAAAAAAAGATTTTTTAGAAAAGTTCTAAAATAATAATAATAATAATAAAAAACACTCAAAATATTTGGGACTAAAAAGAAACTCAAAACAAAAAAGAAAATAAAAAAATCTCACTTTAAAAGGATGGGATCGGGATCTTGCCCCAAGCCTAAGCCCAAACCCAAGCCCAACCTCAGTCTTAGCCTCAGTCTTATGATATACTATACACATTACTTTATATATAAAGGCTAGGACCTCAAGTGAAGGGAGGGCATGTGGGACAAGTTCCTCAAGTCCTCCACCATTCCCTTCACACTCACCCTTTGGATTTACTAATTTTAGCCCTCTTTCCACCTAGGGTAAGACTATTTTTAGGATTCCGAGGGCTTTTACATAACTGAATCGGAGGCTGTAAAGCACGACATGTCCTTTTAGCGAAGATGCTCATTTTGAGCTATCACACACCATATTGCGTGGCTTGATTAGAAAAAAGGACAAAAAATAACAAAAAAAATTGAGTTGTAAACACCTAAAAAACTAGGTGAGCAGCCTTCACGGGCACTCACCAACACTTCTATAGTGTTGAGGTCACATGCACCTACGCTCTGGTCGTGTGCTAGAGGATGAGCACATAGAGAGTGTCTCTGTTTATGCTGGCACTCATTATTCCTCCACCTTAGGCTCTAGGCCCTCAGCGAGAACCCAAGGTAGTACCACTCAGGACCCACATATTGCATCTAGTGACTCTTCCTTTGACTACGACGTCATGAAAGGTTACTCGATGCCTAATCCTGATAGTTCAATCCAAGACATGCATGCCATGGGCCCACGATCTGGGCTGAGCATGCTTAGCCGCTTGAAGGAGACTTTTAGTAGAGTCACTCACTCCGGACATGGAGCTAGCGATGTGAATGAAGGGGGTAGGGAAGTAAATTTGCCATTCATGACCAACGTAGACCCCATGCTCCCAAAGAGTGTGCATGTGAATACTCCATTCACTGCACCACCTGATTCTTCAGAGCTATTCCCCTCTGAGGCTATATTACCTGATAATAGAAGCCTTGCCGAAGTGCAAGAGGTTGAGCGATATATCCTTGCAGCGAGGGAAAAGGAAATCGAGAGCTTACACAAGACAGAGCAACGGAGAGAGCTTAAGACAAAGGCCCCTATGTCAACATCCATGCTAGGCGAGCAATCAAGTGCTCCTGAATTAGCGATCACTAAGGATCAACCCATAGAGAGCCACATTGCATCTAGTTCGAAGGACAGCCCTAGCATCTCAATCCTAGATGGAGCATTTCTAAATGAAAATTGGGAGTATGAACTACAAACGGAGACTTTAACCGACCTATACACATGTCACACCTATCACGTGGGTTGGTTAGATGTCCTACAATCCACAACAGGTGCTACTAGCATAGAGGATCAACAACAAACAGTTTGTGATGTCATCCATAGGGTTATTGGACTAGAGAGGCAGAACAAAGGGATCCACATGCCTTCAATGGGTCTCATGAGATTCTTGGATACAAGGAAGGCTAAGGAACCAACTTTATCACAAATGGAGACTCCTTCGATAAGCCCGATGGATCCTCCATATGTTGTTTTTCTAAGGGTCTCAGTACAATTTGAGTCCACAAATGATAGCTTTACCTTCCCAAGTTTAGCTCATCTTTCTCTTGATGAAACCACTGCTACCATGCCTACCCCGGTGATGGGCATGCCAAGAAACATGCCATGGAACTCATTTGTTAGTAAAGCACCACTACATGGTAGCTCAATGCCTGCAACAGTACCTACAAGTGTGTAACAATCATATACACCTATGGGTCCTCGTGCTCATGTAGCTCCTACACCTCCCATTGTTTCAACAACTTATGATCCACAACCACAACATCCAAGATTTTATTTCAATGGGACCATACTAGCTACCACATTTGCTATGCCTAGGGCCGCATGAACTTTGGGCCACCACATGGCACAACAATGTACCAAACTTGGAACCCAAGGGCTTCCTATACGCCAAGCCCAATGCCAACCCCCATTCCACATGCAGTTCCGAGAGCGCCTGTCCCCACTATACTTGATCACTTAGGTGACTTGGAAACATTTGCTCAAGCTATTGGTTGATCCATTGCTGAAATATGCGTAACACACCTGATAGAGAGCCTAGAAGTAAGGCATTACACTTATCTAAGCTCACACAAAAGTTTAGTGGAGACGGGGACGTGAGAAATCATATTGAAGTATTGAACAAATATGCGATTTCCTAAGAGAACACAATGACCTGCATACGAGTAATGCTTTAAGCTTGACCTTAAGTGAAAAGGATGGGGATGGGCATAGAACCCTAAGGGTGGAAGAAAAAACAATTCACCCTACTCTTAGGAGACTGTTCTTGAAAGAGTACATACGAGGGGGAGTACTTTGGGGGTTAGCATCTCAACTCCAGAAAGCCCAGTGAGAGGAAGGAGAGTCGGTGAGGGACTTTATTAGTCACTTGAAGCATTTGAATTTGCATTGTAATCAAAATGAGAAATTCAATAATAACCAATTTTCTGATAGATTCATTAGGGTACTACGACTTGAGGATATCTACAATGGCCTAGTCATTAGAGGTATCACCACTTGGGAAGCAGTCACCACCAATGCGATCCAATTAGAGGACAACTTAATGATTCAAGGAGAAAGAGTGTCTTTTGAGCCTAAATCTACTAGCTCACAAGCATTGACGGGGCATGAGTCGATGACCATAAAGCCTATTACTAAAGAGCCAAAGATATCTGAGATGACTTTAGTAGATCTCACCAAGGCCATTCAAGAAAGTCTTAGAGACAATTGTGCTCCACAAAACAATCATATTATCCAAGAAGGGAGAAAAAATGATGCTCAGTTTTCTAAGGCCTACATAGTACCAGTAAATGCCCTACGTTTAGAGTAAAATTTAACGGGAATGGCAATGCTTGTGGGAGGTATGATCATCAAGCTAAGGATTGCATATTACTTAAACACGTGATGGCCAATAGACCAACCTTAGCATGGATGGACACACCTCGAGTTCTTGCATTGATGCCGGCCCCACCTCTTGAACAACCATCACAACACATGGTTCCTAGGGCCCAAATTGTTGTTCAAAAAACACCCTTACCACCTCTGGTGCTAGGTCCTCAACCCCCACATTCGAGAATCACTTCTGGGAATTAAGTGGGTTGTGAGTAATTTATTGCTTATTTGGAAGGCTATGAGGAAGATATAGACCCTAATATTGCTTATGGGATTGATGCACTTGAAGAAAGTCCACAATATTACATGGAGGACTATTGGGGACAAGTCAAACCTGTCTATCAAGTAGCTGCTCTTGTTGCAAGAGGCCAAAATATCAATTACACTGCCAAGAGACCACGTCTTCAATGCTACGAGTGTGGGGGTCCATTTCGTGTAGTCGAGTGTCTTATTAGGCTACAAAAGAATGCCACACTAATGCAAACCAATCAAGCAAGCACATCCACAATGCCGATACTCATGTGTAATTAGATCATTTGATATCCCAATGTCCTAATAATCCAAATGTGCCAAAGATAACATCATTAAATTTGATTGAGGTTATTGAGGAGCCAACACAAAGTACACCTGTGATACCAGTAAATGTACTCACACAATTGTTGCTCCCAAAAAAATAAAAAATCTTGAAGAACATGGCGTCAATTGCCCAATCTAAGAAGAAGAAGAAAGAACGAAGAAAAAGATCACAAAAATCAGCGAAGTCAGACAGTTCAAAAACCAACATAGGGACTGGTGACGACCTCGTATATATGAACGACGTCGAAGAGGATTCTGATTCAGGTGAAATCATGGAGACTAAAATGATCACTAGGAAAGAAACAAACAAGAAAGATTGTAATGAGCCACAATGGCCAGGACCCAAGAAGAAGATAGGAGCTTACCCAAACCCTACAAAGGAGATCAAGCGAGTCACAAGAAATGAATGAGTTTAGTAGAAGAGACCCAAAGGGATCTAAAGCCAGCACCTAGGGAGATCCAGATTATCGACACAATGTTCCCTACACAAAAGAAACCTCACAAATTCCATAGACCACTAGCCACACCTAGTGTTATCCAAGAAGAAAGCGACTTTAAGTCAGGGTAAAGTGGACGTACTCCCTTCTTGTTGGAGATAATGTTTACAAAGGGATTACCTGACCCTATCAAAGAGATGGAGATCCCATATTCCCCACGTCAAGGGACTAAAGCCCAAAAGGTGCCGTTAGATATTGCCAAATTGATGGATGTCACGGCTTCAGAAGTTAGAACCACCATCGTGTCCAAATTATATGGGGACCCCAAGCTTTTCTTAGCTCTTTGAGCTTTCCTCAATGGAGAATTGAAAGTCGGGCTACCACAATTTGCACAGATGGATGGAACTAGGGAAATGCCAATAGAGGAGGAACACTTAGATCCACAACCCAACCTAGATGAGAACTCTATTGTTGAAATACATGTTAACAAGTTGGGATGTTACTTTGAAGGTGATGAATCCAATGCAACCATACCAATCACTACCAAGGGATTAATTGTGAAGGGAATCCTTGATGGTGGCGCTGGGGTTAGCATTGTAACTAAACATTGATGGAAAACTATGGGAAGACCTCACCTTGGGACTACAAACATAGTGGTAAAGATGGCCAATGGGACTATTGTTAAGCCTATTGGGATGCTAGAAGATCTCAAGATCAAGGTCTTTGGACACAAAATAAGGATTACCTTCATTGTTATGGATTTTTCCAAGCACACTATGTCATTCGAGATGATTTTAGGACATCCTTTCATGAGGGAAGCAAAAATGGTGCATGATTGGTCTAAAAACCATGTCCACTTGCAGTTCCAAGACTCTATCATTCTAGTTGATCTTGTAACTGGTTGAGCACATCCTCTAGGAAACAGATTTATTGATCATAGATGTGACACCACAGTTCACTGGGCCCCATTGCAGTATTGTTACACATGTAAAAAGGACGCTGATGTTGGGGAAGATTCTCCTTATATGGATGTTCTGCCTGGGATGACTGACAATGTGGATTGGGTCCACCTAGTAGCAACCATAAACACTTGGGGAAATTACAGGATGATCTGGGTAACACCTGAAGGGGATGAAATACCACTACTTGTACCTTTAAATATGATAGGAGCAATGCATATAGCTTCTTTTGACCTACAAGACGGAGACTTGACTGACATTGGGACCAGTAGTGTCTCAAAAGACTATAGCCCACACGATTTGGAGTCAAAATCATCAATTGAAATCAACTCTGAGGATAAAGAATCTGAGTTAAATCTTGGTGAAAATGTGGGGACAAACCATTCAAGGCCTAGTGGTACCTGAGATGACAATCTATCCAGGAGAAGACACGAGTAGCGATTCATCTAGTGACTCTTCACTAGAGATCAACCATAATAAAAAAATAGATGAGAAGAGTAAGAGATATCAGAGGCGCCGATATCGAGCAAATATGTGTGCTAGAATAAATGAAAAGAAATCTACCGCAAAATGACTTAATTATATAGGGGCGTGTGATGCTCATAAAAAATTGGTAGATAATTGGGGTGAATACCTTCAAAGCGTCATGTGGTGCAGTCCACAACCCATTGACATTGCACAGCTAGAGGCTATAGAGAAGCCAAAGGTGAGCCACACTGTAAGGAGATGAAAAAATTGAGAGTTAGCTCAACAACAAAAGGAAATGGATGAGAAATCATAGTCCACAGAGCAACAAGACCCCCACAAACTTACACCTTGCCCCTGATCATTTCAAATTCTACACCATGGAGGAACATAAGGTTGTGTATACAGAGGCTAGAGAATACCTATTAATGTAATAAATGGAGTCTATGATGGTCCAGTGATAGTTAAGAAAATAGAGTTAGCAGACCCTGGTGAGGAGTCCTTGTTTTCATTGCCCAAGATCTGACAGACACTGTAGAATATGTACTTAAAGAACTTCTCAAGGAATTCAAGGATGTATTTACTTGGACATATTATGATATGAAAGTTTTTCCACCTTCCGTGGTGCAACACACGATCTCCATGAATAGCATGGCTAAACCATTCCAACAACGACCCTACACAATGAATCCTAAGTATGCAAATATTGTTCAAGAAGAGATTGAAAATCTTGTGAAATGCGGATTCATGCACCCTATTGAGCACCCAAATTGGGTGTCTCCAGTAGTTATTGTGCCAAAAAAGAATGGGAAACTCAAAGTGTGTGTGGATCTCAAGAAGGTCAATGCCGCAACTAGGAGAGACCATTACCCCTTGCCATATTCAGAACATGTGATTGAAAGAGTTGCAGGGAAGGAAGCTTATAGCTCTTCAGATGGGTACTCTGGCTACAATCAAAATACAATTGCACTAGTGGACCAAGCTTAAACGGAATTTATAGCCAAATTTGGAGTGTTCGCATTTCGTGTTCTGGCTTTTGGCTTAACAAATGCCCCTGCTACCTCCCAAAGATTAATGAGCACTGCTTTTAGAGAATATTTGAGGGAATTTTGCGAAGCTTTCTTAGATGACCTTTGTGTTTATTCCTCTTGGAAAGAACATCTATCATGTTTACAAAAAGTGTTTGAGAAGTGCAGATTGTATCGCATCTCCTTAAACCCTTTCAAATACCAATTCTAGGTTAAACATGGAGTCATATTAGGGCATATAGTGTTCAAAAATGGGATTTCCACAGATGAGAGAAAAATTAAAGCCATTGCTGATTTTCCGCCACCTACAAACTATAAAGGAGTTCAAAGGTTCATGGGCCATGTTGGTTATTACCGACGGTTTATTTTAAACTTTTTCGAAATAGCTCGCCCTTTGTACAAGCTTCTTATTGAGTTCCACTGGACCAAGGAGTGTGACCATGCTTATGAGTCATTGAAAAAGACCGAGTGACTAGTCATCCCATTCTACGAGTGCTCGATTGGAATGTAATTTTCCATGTGCACATTGATGCATCAAAATTTTCTATTGGGTGTGTTCTAGCTCAACCACAGGAGAACAAAAATTGGACTAGCCGATTAGATTTTCAAGTCATCAATTAAATGATGCCGAGAGAAACTACACTACTACAAAGCGGGAAGGTTTAGCTATGATTTATGCAGTAAAGAAATTCACTACTACCTTCTTGCCAACAAGTTTGTTTTGTATGTTGATCATCAAGCATTGTTGTATCTAGTAAATAAACCTTGTTCCATGGGAAGAATTACACGATGGTTGTTAATTCTTCTTGACTTTGATTTTACTTTTGTGGGGTGAGACACAGTAAAAGACATGTCATGGCAGATCATTTGTCTCATATACCCAATGGTGAAGTCCCTACTGGAATTGATTATGGATTACCCAATACTTTCCTATTCCTAGTCGAGACCATGCCTGAATAGAGTGAGAAGATTGTGAACTTTTTAGTTAATGATTTTCCACCCAAAGAGCTTCATAAGGATATAGCTCAAAAACTATTAAAGGAATGTGAACCTTATTCTCTAATTGCAGGAACTCTCTACAAGCTAGGAAGGACAACATTCTTAGACGTTGTGCTTGTGAGGATGAGTATTTATCCATACTGCAAGAAGCCCACATGGGTATAGCCGGAGGACATTTCTCAGGTGAACTAACTGCTAGAAAGGTGTTGCAATTAGGCTATTGGTGGCCTACCTTGTTCAAAGGTGCATCACTTTTTGCAAAAGGGTGTGATGAATGCCAACGTTACAAGATAACACAATGAAAGGATAAGATGCCCTTCCATCCTATTAAAGTGACTCAACCATTTGAAAAATGGGGTTTAGACTTTGTAAGCCCAATTCGTCTGGCAGCTCGTAACACTCAATCTCGATATATTATTATTGCCACTGACTATGTGACAAAGTGAGCAGAAGCCACGGCAACATGCAAGGCTGATGCAAGGTCAACCGCCAAGTTTTTCTTTGAGAACATTATTACAAGATATGGTTGTCCCTTTGAAATTGTGAGTGACAATGGTACTCATTTTATAAATGGAGTAATAAAGGAACTCACTACCAACTTCATGATAGCCCACCACAAGTCTACACCTTATTATCCATAAGCAAATGGCCAAGCTGAGAGCACTAACAAGAACTTAATTTTTATCTTGACCAAAATAGTGGAAGCTCATCGCACAGATTGGGATTTGAAGCTTACATTAGCTCTATGGGCTTATCGTACTTCTTACAAAGTGGCTATTAAGTGTACACCAATCAAAATGGTATTTGGTCAAGAAGCAGTTATGCCATGGGAGTTTGTCATTTGTAGTTTACAGATAGCTTCACAAGAAGGTTAGGATGGTAACCCTTTAGTTGAACGTTTATATATCCTTGAGAGGTTAGATGTAGAAAGACAATTGGTTGTGCAAAATGCACTTGTGGAAAAAGATAGGAGAAAGAAATGGTTTGACTGTCATCTAAAGGACAAATATATCAAGGTTGGGGATAAAGTCCTTATTTGTGGAGTGCATAACAAAAAAACAAAGTTGAAATACATAGGAAAAGGACCATACAGAGTATGTGAATCACCCCACAAGGTACCATTCGTGTGGAAACTCTTGATGGAGTTGAAACCATTGGACTCCTCAATGGGAGTAAATTTAAAAGTTACTATGATCCTTTAAGCTAAGAGGAGCTATGTGCCGTCCATCAGAAAAAGGCAGCCAAGGCACAAGCAGAATTGAAGAAGATACAAGCTCAAGCTGAGGCTAAGGAGCGACAACAATGCATAAGGCACCAACCAGAGGCCAACCTTGGAGTCACACATGCATTTCATGTTGAAATAGAGGATGATTGGTTGGAATTTGACACACCTCTATGATACCCTATTGAGTTAAATAGCACCTTTGGAAAAGTGATATATAACGCCTTATTGGACACGGGTGATAAATATAATTTGTTTTCATATGGGGTGTGGTGTCAGTTAGAAAATCCATCCCTATCTAAGAGTGCTATCCAAGTCAAGGGTGTCAACAAGAAAAAAACTACGGTTTTTGGAATCTGACACACTTCTATTAGTTATGAAAATGGGGTTGTAGCTCAAGCCTTTTTGGTCATGTGTGCTGGAACTATGGAAGGTAATATAAACCTAGGACGCACGTGGATGATAGAGACCAAATGCACTATTGATTGGGGACTGGGAGTGTCACAACATAGAAACCAACTCTTAGCCTTGCCACTCAAGTGATAGTCCCTGAGAAATCGCCTCCCAAGGAAATACAATTCAAAACAGTGCATGTCTAGGAGGTTGAACCATATGTCCCTATAGCGCAACTCTCTAGAACTTCAACTTATGTAGTTGATACGAAGCTTGAGACACACAAGACCCATCCTAATATAACAAACAAAACATACAAGTGGGTCTCTAAAGCTTCTTTAGCGACCATTGCTGATGCTAAAAAACAAGAGCCTTGTAAGAGACACCCCACTCGCTCCCAGAAAGGTAAGAAAATATTGCATTGAAGTTCCTAAACAACTATTGGAATCCCAAGGCTACTATGAAGGAAATGATCAAATCTGGGTGCCAAAACATAAATTGTGTTCTTACCTATCACCTGACCCATGTGAGTCAATCCTGTAACGATAAAGCCGATTGAAGATAATTTTGAGAAATTAGAATGACTAATGCATCTCTTGACCACGATTGATCCATACTTAGTAGAGGACGTCTCTCCGATTGCACAAGTTTACCCGCTTGACCAAGATAACGATAGACGTCTAGTGACATTCTGAGTGAACATTTGTGCCTCTAATGATGAGAAAGAGTTACATGATTACACAGATGGCACGTATGGTCTCACAGATGATGACTTTGTTTTTCTCTATTCCCTTGACTCTCTAGGAGGGTGCAAATAATTAGGTTAGGGTTCCTTATGTTTTTTGATTGTATTCAATAAAGGTTGGTGCCTCTTACCACTTATATGCCTCCTAGAGATATTCTTTGTGTTTTCTAGTGTGTACAGGAACGTGTTGCTATTGTTAGGATTTTGAACTTCATGGAATCTTTCCCTCGTTCACTCTTTGAATCAAGTGCGATCATCAACACGAACAGGTGTTTCTTGACCATTAGAATTGCCTCTTGTTTTTTTTTTTTGCATCCATGTTTGTCTGATTTAAATGTGATTGGTAGCACAATATTCAACACATTTTCTTAGATTAAACATTAAATTCTATACAATTTTTTGTCATATTCCCTTGTTTAGGTTTAAGAATCAAGCAATCTGACTAAGCTAGTTTGACCAAGTTAGGCGTTAGAGATCTTCTCTTAATACCATAAGGAATGCCTTCCTAATAATCAATGGTTATTTTAGATTCTTTATCCGATTTAGGTAGCATTGTGTGCAATGTACTAGGGATTTCTAGTGGGCTTAGCCCCTATTGACCTTTAGCTATAAAGTGAGTTTACTAGTGTGATGAGCCTGGGGAGGATAACAATGTCGTATGACCTCCCAAAGGTACAAAATTGAAATGTTGAAAAAAAAAAATTCAAAAGTGCCACAATGTAAAATCTTAAGTTGGAAGAGAAATCCCAGCTTGATTTTGTACTTCACTCACATGTATTGCCTATGGTACTAGAGCCCTAGAGGTTCCCTATGTGGGCGCTTCTCTTTGGAAAGCAAAAAGCCCAAGGCATACAAAATAAGCACACACATAAAAATTGAATCAATGTCAAAAACCTTTGGTGGGTCAAAGAAAGGGAATAATTCAGGCGATGATGAAATAAGCAATTTCTTTTATTATAGCTTAACTACAAGATCTTCGAGGTATAGCCTCTAGTTGGCCCTCAAACATGAAATACTTTTCTCTCGTGATTAAACAACTTAATTGTCCAGAGAGAGAATTGAGAAGCTTGCCCATGGTATTAATAGTTGACCTCTAGTGCCTTTCAAACATTAAACTAGCGACCCAGATTTGTTTAGTTTTTGACCTTTACAATTGCTTATGCGTTTGATTATATTATAGTTTAATGTTTACTGCTGACAAATTGTTTAATATTCTGTTACCAATCAATTTGTGTGCATACAAATGCATATGCTTTTTAATTGTATATGACAATGCAATTACCCTGCCTTCTTCAATTACCGTGCCTTCTTCAGGTATTGCCTTCTTCAATTACCGTGCCTTCAATTCCGAGCTTTGATCATCCAGGTATTAGACCATAATTTAGAGTCTCACCATTGCACTTCCCTTGTACATACTCTTAATAAATAACAGAAGCCTCACCAATATGCTGCTACAATAAACAAATGCGACATCATCTCCCACATGGAAGAGACAAATTTGGACCAATGAAGATGCGACAACAAAATGAACCTCATCAACAAATTCTTCAACAAATGAAGACAATCAGTCCATCAACAACTAATCAAAAACCTTCCACAACGTCCAGGGACACTTCTCAATAGTGCCTGAGGACGGGCACATGTGCCTTTGTAAGGCTTGGGCCTTTAGCAACTTTTGATAACTCACATCGATTCAATTAATATTCCCAATTTTGATTTTAGTTAAGAAGCTGATAGAAGTTACTCAGTTTTTACATTTTCCAAAATGGCAATGTATTGTAATTTCTCGATTTATTTCAAGCCATTGTAATATTTGTATTGTGTTACGGGCTCAATGGGAGCTCCAAGCTATAAAAAATAGGCCAGTTAGTGTGCCTAAGTTGCAGATTCAGTAAGCTATGGAGCCCTAAGGTCCTTGGGCGCCCGAACATTGAATATTTTTACCCTAGGTATATAATGCAGTGTGTAAATGGAGTTAGGGCTCCTAGCCTCATTTGTTGAGACCACTCTTTAGTGAGAGCTCATGAGGTGTGTGGCTATGGATTCCTAGAGCTTCTCCTTGCTCATGTGACTTGATTAACACTAATCAAGGTTTAATTCTCTTTCACTTTGCCTCTCTCATACTTTGCCTCTCTCATACTCTCTATGATTGCCTGTGATGCTTTGAGAGTTCTTTGATTAGTTAGATTGTGACTAGTTAGTGGTCAGTCCCACTCTAATCTTGTGTGATTTCCCTCTATTCTTTGTGTGTAATGTAGGTTTGATTGGAATGCGGATGCTCAATAGATCTATGTGTGTACACTTGTGATTAGTGTGTTGCATGGCGGGATTAGTGATGTATGCATTGTTGCAATCGTTAGTGTGTGTGATTGGGTTGATTTGAGGTGAAGAGAAGTGGATGTGGAGATTGACAATCTTTGTAGCTTAGCTCCTCCATAGGTTGAAAAGGTCACCTCATAGTGTCACTGTTCGTGTTGCGATGATTAGTGTGAGTGTTTCCATGCCCTAGCCGGGTAGCTCATCACTCCGGATTGACAAATATTGTCGATCATTGGAGCTTTTCTAGGATGGTTACCCCACCACTAGGCAAGAGGAAATCCCAGTAGCACCAACGCCAGAAAACCATTCAGATTTAGAAAGTGAACCACTAGGTTTATTTCACATCATGCCAATTAAGGAACGTTGCCACAAATTGGTGAAACCAATAGATGCCTTATTTCCAGTTCAGACTCAGATACACATAAAGCCAATACAGTTTGATCTTTTCAATGGTCATAGGATGAGACAAGTGACGAATCAATTAGACCAGTTCAGATTCAAAAAAAGAAGAGCCAGTAAGTCCAATAGATTATAATAGCTAAAAATTGGATATAAATGCACCTATGATAAAAACCAATCAATGCATGAACAACATGTCACTAATGGTGCACACAAAACCAAGACAAGGAGTGGAGCATTCATTGTGCATGTGTGCATAACACTGAGACGAGTGTGAAATCCTTCACTTCACCCAAAGAACTTGTGCAACTTGCATCGTGGCATGTAGAGATCCCTCTACCATCTTCTACAACAACCTCATAGCAGCAAACCTCGTCTCTGCTCACACCGGTGCCATCTATAGTAGATGTAGCTCTACCAAACACTCCTCGATGTTCTTACTTTGAATCTCCCACCTCTACAAGTGAGTACTCTCTCTTCCCACATGATTGTTCACACGACTCGTGTATGGGGCATGAAGAAGATGTCCGAGACAATGAAAGATACTATGACTGATATGATAGCATCGAACGAAACCCTCATGGAATTAGTAGATTCATAGCACGCAAAAAAATAGGAAAATCATTTTTAAAGAAAAACACCTTAAGCTATCAAATTTGGAGGTGGTGGTAGAGTTCACAAAGACTCCCTACAATCTAGAGATCATCACTTGACACTTTTAATCGTGACAATGGGACAACAAAAGTCAATGGGATCTCATTGGAAGTCACCACAAAAAAATTAGCCCATGTTTCTAAGTTGCTATCTGCCAACAAGGCCACATCAGATATTGCTAATGAGGTAAGTTAACATTTGAAAGAAGATGAACAGGCCAGATAGAAGAGAAAGTCAGGAGGACAGGGCACGTGTTGATGCATTGTATGTACCAGGGATAAAAAAGAACCTTTTGTCTATATTTGCACTTGCTAGACTTGGTCTCGTAGTCAAATTTGTGGATAACAGATGTACAGTGGGATTTATAAGCTCACTTTGTATGACAAGTGTGGACAAAATTTTGCAAATGCAGTTGCAAATTCAAGGGCTATTTCAGATGCAAAACTGTGGCATGCACGCTTTGGGCATCTGAATTTTTCCAGTTTGCTACATTTGCAAAAATCTGATATGGTTGCTTCTTTCCTGCCTCTTGAAGCACTTGTCAAACATGTTTGTGAAGGCTGTATTTTGGGTAAAATGCAGCGTGCTAATTTATAAATGATGGGTCAATTTGTGCTACATGCAGATTGCAACTTGTGCATAGTGATGTTTGTGGGCCTATGAGAACTCCATCCTTGGGAAATTACTTGTACTTCATGACTTTCATTGATGACTACTCCAAGCATGCATGTGTATATCCGTTGAAAGCTAAGTCCGAAGTGTTTATGTGCTTCAAGAAATTTCTTGCTATGGCTGAAAATGTCTCGAAATGTACTATGGGCACCCTCCATCAAATGGAGGGGGGAGTATATGTCTCATGAATTTAATGCATTTTTGGCTAGTTGTGGAATAAAACACCAATGTACAGTGCCATGTATGCCTCAGCAAAATGGTGTTGCTGAGTGGAAAAATAGATCTCTTACGAAAATGGCACGATGTATGGTCAAGAGTCAAGCTTTACCACATTTGTTTTGTCTCGAGCCTGTCATGTGTGCCACTGGTGTCCTATAAAAGTGTTGCAGTCTATGACTCCATATGAAGCATGGCATGATAGAAAGTCATCTATTGAGCACATGCGTGTTTTTGGCTATTTGGCTTATGGTTTAATGCCACAAGCGCAACGCAAAAATTGGATGATAAGGCTGTCAAATGTATTTTTGTTGGTTATGGTGCTGAAAGCAAAGGTTACAAGTTGTATCATCTGCAAACAAAACATATTTTGGTTTCACGGGATGTAGTGTTTGTGGAAGATTCTGTTCAGCCCTTGTTGTCATACACTAGAGACAGTAAAGCTCACAGGACATTTATGACACTTTGTTGCCTCTTTTTAGTGGTGGAAATACGAATGTAAGTTCCAATGAGGCAAATGTACATCCTGTGGGGGTTTCTAAAAATGTTACAGATCAGCCTATTACTAATGCAGATGTACATGATGTACTTGATGAGGAAAGGATTGAAAATGAGTAGGCTAGAGGTAGGCCAAAATGGCTGGTGCACACTTTGCGTGACAGTAAATTGGATGCACCTTTGTCTAGTCGTACTCGTTCAGGTTCTCGCCATGCCTCTTATGCATCAGATTGTTATGCTTTGGCTGTGTCTAGCTTATGTGATATAGAGGAACCCCTATCTTTTGATGAAGCATAGAATTCAAAAAATTGGATGGCTACCATGCAACCAGAATATGATGCACTTATAGAAAATGACACATGGAATTTATGTGATTTTCCTCCTGGCAAAAATTCCATTGGTACAAGGTGGGTTTACAAGTTGAAACACAAGCCAAACTATGAGGATGATTGCCATAAGGCTTTGCAAAAGGCTATGTGCAACAGAAAGGCATAGATTATGAAAAAAATTTTGCTCCCACTTGTCGTATGACTACTGTTCTTTTTCTATGTGCATTCGCAACTCATTTTGGTTAGGATGTACATCAATCTGATATTGTTACTACTTTCTTGAGTGGTGACATTTTTGAGGAAGTCTATGTAAGCAGCCTTGCGGTTTTGTCAAGAAAGGAAAAGGGGAAAAAGTGTGCAGATGTAAGAAGGCTTTGTATGGGTTGAAGCAATCTCCTTGTGCTTGGGTTGAGAAACTGACACCCATTTGGTCAAACAAGGCTTTCATAACAGCCCAAGAGAAAGCACATTGTATGTCAAGCGTGAGGGAAATGTACTTCTCATTGCTGTTCTTTATGTGGATGATTTGCTGTTCAATAGTCCCAATGAGGCACATATTGCTGGCTGATTTGAATGCTACTTTCAAGATGAAATATTTGGAGATGTTCCATCATTACTTGGGCATACAATATAATCAGTGTGATGTTGGTATTGCCTTGTGTCAGAATAGTTACATAGAGACATTGCTATGTAAGTTTGGACTTGAGAATTGCAAACCTATTGCCACTCCCATGGAAACGGGTTTGAAGTCTTGGGGGGTGCACTATGTAATCATGTTAATGTATAGCATGAGTTTGATAGGAGGGGTTTTAAAATGCAAAATTTTAAAGAAATTTCAAATAAGGGGTTTTTATATTCAATTTTGAAAAAGACTCCTAAAATAAAGGGTCATTTTATTCATTTAGACATGTTAAAAGAGAGGTTTTTTAAATACCTCATGAACGCACATTATATAGGGCATGTATAATGGTGAACCCCCTGAGTTTGAAGTTGAGTCTACATGATGCTGGTGATCCTATTGATGTCACTCTTTTCCAAATTGATGTTGGCTACCTCATTTATGTATGCAACACGAGGCCAGAAATTTAGTTTGCAGTCTCATACGTCAGCAAATTTATGCATAGCCTAGGGTCTAAGCATTGGCAGGCAGTCAAGAGGATTTTTTGCTACTTGAGTGGCACTTTGCATCTTGGCTTGTTTTATCCCAAGGGGAGATCATTGACACCATAATTCCATGCTTTTTTGGACTCAGATTAGGGTGGTTGTTATGACACGCGAGTGTCCACAAGTGGTTTTTGTTTCATGCTTGGCAGCTCATTTATTTCATGGTTGAGCAAGAAGCAACCTATTGTGGCCACTTCCAGTTGTGACCCTGAGTATAGGGCAGTCTTCATAGCTACGATTGAGTGTGTATGGATTGAACGCCTTATGGCTGATTTGGGTATTGGACAAGACATTGCCAACATCATCTACACTGAGAGTCAGAGCACATTGGCAGTTGCAACAAGAAACCCAATTTTTCATGCTCGCACAAAGCACATTGAGGTGCATTACCACTATGTAAGGGAGAGGCTCTTAGTAGGAGAGATCACCTTGGCTTATGTGCCAACACAAGTTAACCTTGCAGATCTTTTCACAAAGGCATTGTCTCATGAGAAGTTCGAAGCTTTCCGCAAAGCTTTGGGCTTCCTCCCCTTTGTGGGCTGATCCTATTCTCAAGGAATGGCACTTCCCTTTACTCTTAATGCCAGACCTCATTCATCGCATCACTCCCAGGGGGGGATTTGCTACTATATACATGTGGTAGTGATGAGTGTGAACACACTAGGACCACCGGGGCATTTTTCCCCTCTTTAGGAGGTTTTTTCCCCTATGAATTGTATATATGACCATCAATCTAGGGCTATCCATATTTCCATTGCGCACTAAGTAATACACTCTCTGTTGTGTAACTTGAGCTTCCTTCGTCTTCTCCAAGCTGTGTGCGTTTCCCTACAACCCTAATTCCAACAATCATGATTGATATTTACCTGTCTCAAATCATCCCAAGTTCACAAAATTTTGATTCACATTGTTTCCCATGTCATTACAAGCCCGCCCACCAAGTTGGAGCAAATTTGGACACCCAACGTGTATTCCCTCTTACACTTAGCCAGTTTTAGAGACATCTGTTTCCAAAAATTCCCATATTTCACTTAAATGATCCAAATCCTTCTAGAATCCAATCAGTGCCTATTCATAATTCCCTTAAACCCATGCATGAAGTGAAAGCTCAAAAATCATACTTGGAGATAGCCTTAGATAATGAGCGTGATTACTAACTTTTACAACAAATTTATCAAGGTTGCCAAGAAGTGATACATCTCGAAGGCCAAGTTGGAGGAACACCGTTGCCATCTTCTAGGAAAGATTCAAGACTACAGACAATAAGGTAGTAGAACTCCAACTATTGTCCAAAGAAATATATGATGTGGGCAAGATCTAGCCAAACAGGAAGCCAACCAATTGCTAGGATTGGTGGCATATTATGAGATGGAGCCATGCAATGTGTATTTGCAAAGATCTTACAAGATTTTGAGTTCCATTCAAGAGGACAGCACTATCCAAATCATCGACCCATCAAGGCAGGCCATAGAAGTCAAAATCACCAAGGAAATTGTAGATGCGTAGATGTCTTCACTAGTAATTTAGCTATGATCATTTTTGGAGACATGATCCTTAAACAAGTTGAAGATCCCACAAGGATATACCTTCAACACTTCCACTTTGCATCCAAGTGACCTCCAAGGTACACCACACCCAGCCATGCAATGGATTTTGCATTCAAAATTTCCCTAAAGTGCAAGAAACTAGTGGCCATTAAATGCATCTAATACATGCTCAATAGCCTAAAGAGCACCAAGGAAGTAAGGGTCTATCCTATATTGCGGTGGGTGTGACTGACAACCTGCCACCTGCATCTGACCAAAATGCATGGTTGATTGTTGGTGTGGGCAACGAAGAATAGGAGGAGGAAGAAGTGACAAAGTTCCCAACCACTAGATAAAAAAGAAAACTAGTCAAGAGCTCTAAAGATGAAGAAGAACAAGATTCAAAATAAGATGACCAAGAGAACAAAGAGGAAGAGATTTACCTTTGAAATCAAAAGAGGAGAAGAGAAGAGCCTCTAAAGGTAAAAAATAGGTGGGAAAAATATAAAGCATAAGAGGACGAGTTGAAACATGAGTAAAATTGGAGAACCATCCCAAAGTGTAGCTCAATTACAAAGGAAACAAGAAGCCTTTGAGCTAGAAAAGAGGTTGCAAGGTGATTTTAAGGAATACTGACAACCTGACCCTAGAAATATTTGCACTAGAAACCCTATGCTCAGACACACCGGTGACGCATTGATAGAGTTCTAGTATCTATATGGCCTTGAGGAAAAAACAAGAGAATAGACAACCACTCAAGCTAAAGAATGCGTAGATCACACACATGCCACCAGTGCTATTGACACAACCAAGGAGCAAGAGTCTTTTGCAAAATCTATTACATCCAAAGAGGTAGCAACACCTGACAATCACTGCAGTTCCAACAAAGCAGCCAACTTTGTGCCCAATACAAGAGGACCCCCAAGAAGATGAGTTGCCTATGGATATGGAACTCAATCAGCAAGACAATGAAATTGAGGACCCAAGAAAATAGAAGCCAAGGGAAGGAGCCCCAGTTGAAGATGAAGAAAAAAGAGAAAGTAAAGTTGAAAAAAGAGAGGCTCAAGAGGAGCCCAACACATCTATTGCCATACCAAATGGTTCCTCTATACGATATTGATGATTTTGCCAAGCACATCCACTTGATGGTGGAATTCCTAAAAAATAAAGTCCACTCTTGGAGCATAAAATGTCATTGGCCAACAAGGGTTGAACTCACAAATGCTCTCCTTGATGAGTAAAGTAATATGCATGATCAATCAAAAGCAATAATCAAAAGCAAAATATCAAAAACACATTGAAGAAATGTAGACCATGGCCTTCATTGTGTAGTAGCTAACAAATACCATTGAAGATCAAGAGAGGCCAACAAGATTGTATTGGACACAAATGCACATGCCAAATGGCTGCAAACTCAATGAGAAGTAGCATAGCTAAAGGTAACTTAAGAAAGAACTAGAGTGAAAGATCAAAATGAGTTCCTTGCAAAACTCAATGCCAACCCAATAGTCTTAACACTGAGCTCTACTCAACCAGCTATGTCATGGATAACCCATAATTAAAGGGGGAAAAATGTTAGCTGCATAGCTAATATCTAAGCCTATGTGCAACATATAATGTAATTTCTCCTTTTTTTGAGAAATCTAGATGTCTCTAGCTATACGTCTTTATCATTTTCTTGGACAAAAAATGTAAAGGAATATGTGATTATGGGCCAAACAAAGCGGGGCTAATTGCTTCTAGATTGTATTAGTGAATCCCTAGGCTGTAAAAGAGTTAGAAGATTACCCCATTTTGACTTAAAACCTTTGGCAAAGGTACAAAAACCAGTTTTTTAAAGGGTTTTGTATGGTACTATTTTGGATAAGAAGTACACGGCTGTTTTGGAGAGAACTGTGTAATCTCCTTCTTCTTTCTTAAGCTCATAACTCCCTTGTGAAGTGTCTGTTTAAAGCACCGCCTGATTCATCATGTTCACAAGTAAATTCTCTTTGCAACAATTTAAGTCTCTCATGATAAAACTATGTTTGTGTTGCATATATCTTTCTTCTATTTGCTCATTACTCAAGATTTACATAACAAAACTGCATTTTATGCATTGGAGGGGTGTTGGTGCATCATTATTTTAGCACAATATTGTGCAATTTATGCTATGTATGCATTTACAGATACAACTTGAGCTAGGTATAGCTCGCAAGTACCAGGTTCATAGGTATACATGTGTTTTGGATAGGTGTAGTTGTCCATAGATCTACTCATGCAGGAGCGAGATTGGTTGCCATGCTTATGGTAAATGTATGCCATATGTGGATTTGTGTTGAAACGGGTTGGTCTTGAAAAGGTTTATGTGATTTTTGATTATGGTCCACATGTTTTGTCTTGCTTTTCTCCGTCATGGCTGGAGAGCATTTAGTCACTTTTGACTTGTTGTATGAACCTATGGATGAGAGACCGAGTCTTTGCTTTTGTACATTACCAAAACGGTGGAGAGGGGGAATGGAGAACACACCCAGAACACAACACAATGCCTCACTATAGCCTAGGGTTTACACAACGCCCCAATCCCCACTAGAGTTCACCTTCAAAACTCGACACTATCCGTATGCAAACCACCACCTACACTTGACTATGCACACACACGCTTTGCAACACACCAAACAAACCCAATCGTTCTGCTCTGCCCAACTCACAACCTTCCACACGCACACAACCTCTCCTATCTCCATTTGCATGACAAACTTCAGGGGGGCACACCCGCCGACACACGCCCAGAAACACACGCACACAAGCAAAGAAGAGAAGGGGGAAGGGAAAATTGATGCCAAGGGACAACAATCATGGATTCCACTATCATCAACACCACCATGTACAAACCAATCCTGCACTGGCACAATCCCTGGCCAACAAAAACTCAATTAGCCCCCAATGCAAAAAGCCCTTAAAAATTCATGTAGAGCTCCTTTTATAGGAATGGTTAAGAGACAAAAAAAATGATTTTTTTTTGGAGCATCTCAGCTCATGCAGTTCAATCTGAGCTCTTTATAGCATTTTACTTGCGTTGCACCCAAGTGGCATACTCATTTTAAGCATATTTTCATGGTGGACAACTCTCCTTGCTCTTGTCCGCCCGGCTTGGCTCCCCATTGTCCTTGGATTCTTTCTCTCTTTCTCTCCCTTACAACTGCCATGTGACAACCTCCCTAGCACTAGCAATATCGCTAGTGGGGACCCGTCTTTTACCTTCAAAATTGTTTTTCCTGTGGAGGGTGTGGGAAAGAGCCCTACAAACTATTGCCACATCATCAACAGCACATTGCGTACTGTCAACAACTACATCCAACACCAGCCAAAAGCAGGCTTCCGCCCTACTCCACCTCATCCAACCAAAAGCACAGCTAGGGAAACCCCTTGCAGCACCACGACCGCCACCGCCATGTCCATGCAAGCGGGGAGCTCCTACTCCCTCTCCACCTTGTGTGACTATGAAGGGACAACACCCTAGGCTCTATAGAGTAAGTCATTGTGCTCGTTTTTTGCATGTGGGTTTATTACTGCCGCTAGGTGGCCCACCTTGAGAGACCACCCCCCCAAGCCTCCAAGACTTCGCACTTTCCCCCCTTGATTTGACCTACTTCCACAAAGTACCCACAACCCCTAACATCAAGCCGTCAAAACCACCTTAAAGCTTGCATACTAGGCTTCAACTCCACGTGCACTCCCCTCTTTTTGACCTCTGCATGATCTCAATTGACTAGTACCAAAATTGAATAAAAAAACATCTGACATCACTTTACCACAACTACCCCCACCTTCCAACTGCTATAACCTTCTGATTTGGGCTTCATTTGACAAACAGGGACTTCTTGCCAACTCCATATGAAGTGCTCTACCTTCCATAACCTGATCAAACACAAAATGATGCTCGACGGCCCGATTCCCAATGCAATTAAGTGGGAACAACCCAGTCCCTGGCAAAATTCCAAATGGCCATAACCTACAATCCATAGCTCAGATGTGCAATCTGAAAAGACGGATATGATCCATAATTCAAGCACTACGCATCTATACATTGACATTCACTTGGGACACCTGTCCCCAGCTACCCTGCCCGTCAAGGATCTGTAATGCACTGCAACTTCAAGCTCAAATATCTTGCATACCATGGCTCCATTTGATGAGCCGTCTGGACCTACTCTTTTTGCCTTCTTCACCCTCATAATATTCTTCAACTTTGTTCATAGGATGGCTCTAATCTCCTTGTTATCCAATTTATGTTTCAATTTATCCAAATGTTTTGCGATTTGCCTTGTTATCCTCACTTTCTCTAGAGTTTTTTGTAAATCATTACATAAATATGGTCTGATTTTTAACGGTTCTCCCAAGGTAAGAGTACATAGAATGGGTGTTGACATGATTGAATGGGTGTTCTCTACCTCTAGGGTCTGTTCCTCTCTTTTTACCTGAGTGGTTTTGCACACAATGGACTCATCTTCATTGTCTCCTAAGTAAGAGAGTAGTGTTTTTAGAGTCAATGGCTTAGAAATACCTAATGCTTCAAAACCACAATCCCCATACAAGGATTGTATATCCATGTCCATATTAGGAGGTGAAATGTCTAACCAAACTTCCTCTATAGGAGCTGATTTCAAAGTTATGCTCCCATCATTAATCTCTCTCATTTTTTCCCATAGTCCTTGCCAATCTTCTTCCACAAACAAAATTCCATCTAAAGCATCTTCACTGTCAGGCACTATGACTTCTACCTCTTTAGTTTCAAAGGTGGGGTTCTACCACCACTTTGGATTTCTCTTTATTGGTTTCTACCATAAGCTCCTCAGGTTTTGCTATACTCTTAAGCTTGGGTTTTTGTTTTTCTAGCATTTCTTGAGTAATTTTTACCGTAAATTTTGATAAGCTTCAAGCTTAGCTGCTTCCATATCTAGAGAAGGATAGTTTTTTCATTTATTTTTCATATTTTGGCCTCCTTTAATCCCTAATTGGAAGGCTTCCAAGGCTGCATGGTTTGGCTCAAAAAAATTGTCTACCAAAATTGATCCTCTAGATTTTATTGTGGTTTCCTTGATTTCACTCTCAGTTTCTTTCACTTTTTCTTGGAATAGCTTTTTGGCTTTTTCCTCCATTTCTTCCTTTTGTTTTTGTTTTCTCATCTCATATCTTTGACATCTCCTTTTCTTGGTTTTTAACGAGGAATTTTTAGTATTCTATAATTCATTAGAGGAGTTATGTTTCTTTATCTTAGCTTGGGCTCTAGTGATCACCTTGATTGGAACAATAGGTTCACTTTTTGAAGAGCTACTAGGTTTCACTTGGACTACATTCACCACTGCTTTTCCTTTGTTTAATGGATTCTTTGGATAGTCTTCAGGGAAGTGTCCACCCTTCTTGCAACATTGCGTACAAAAAGCTTCAACTGGCTTAATGGTCTTGTCAGGTTCAAGACATTCATTTGTATAATGATCATCTGCACCACAATTATGCAAGTTTCTAGTCTTTGGCTTAATCATGGGTCTTACCATTGGAGGTCTAACACCTTGATTAGCTACAAAGTACATCTGTGTAAGCTCTGGTGTAGCATAGGCTACACGCTCTTCCATTGAATATGGATGTGAATTATACGACTCTCGTTCTACCATTATCGTAGATGGACTAGGCTCACCATAAGGTGTAATAAGCACTAGTGCTTGTTCATATATGATTCCTTCTGAATGCATGTACTTTACATACACTGCATTATGTCCAGAAATGGATATTGTTGACCCAACACCGGTGATGGTCTTTCCATAACCATTGGTGGTCTTTGTGTTGGGACCATATTAGGCTAATATTTGTACATGGGTTGTCCTTGTGGTCTCATAGACACATATTGAACATTTCCATTGTACTTTGGCTGATAATAGCACTCATCGGTCTCATGGTTTGTCCATTTACCCTCAATAGTACACCGTTTTTGCGGCCTAATTGGTTGTCCCTGTTGATGTATCCCTTGCCCAGGTCCTCTCATAGGATATTTTTGCATATTATTCATCATTTCGTTCATTATTTTGAGCATGTCTTCTATGGATGTAAGTGGTGCTGCAGCAGTTGCTCCCATTTGTGTTGGTTTTGTGGATGCTGTTTTCTCACCCGGAGTATCCTTCGGGACATCTCCTTTATTGAAAATATCACAATTGTCTCCCAACTCATTAGCATTTGATACACACTCTTCTAGGGTCGTACGCTTCTTGCTATACAATATAGCATAAAGTTATTTATTGAGCAATCCTTCTAGAAACAATGACACTAATCTTTCTTCTGTTGGTATTTCTAATTCTGGGCATCTTGCAATGTATTGGTTCATCCTAGTTGCACAATCCCTAAGAGACTCAACTTGTTTCTATTTGAAGCTATAGATTTGAGCTATAATGTTATGTTTAATCCCAATTTTGGAACATGCAGCTACAAATTCATGAGCTAATGTATTTAGATCCATGATTGCCCTTGGTGGAATGTTTTGGAACCATGTCAGATATTTTGCTTCTAAACTCATATCAAATTCCTCAAATTGAGTGTGGAAATCAAATTTGCATTTTGCTCTCAGTACTTGCTTGAAGCTAGCTAAGTGGTCATATGGTTCTCCAAATTTATTGTATTTTTTGACCCATTTTTGAAAATCAGCTTGTCTGACACGTCTGTTCAGCTCAACTCCAACTCTTATGGTAGTTGGTCCTGTCTCAAGTCCTTCAAACCAATTTGTTGGAAATAGTGACTCATATAGCCCTGCACTGGATCTAATGTCACTCGGTTTTTTTGGTGATGAGGTAGGTTCAGGTTTTTTAACATTGCTCCCAAATGATTCCTCGTGGATTTCCTCTCTTGAAATAGGATCAGGTCCTTGTCCCAATATCCAATCTCTTATAGAGTATCCTTGGTATCTAATCTATTCTGCCTCCTCAAGACTCATCATAACAAAGTTATTGTTATAAAAAATATCTAAATAGGTAAGATGGTAGATCTGATGGACCCTTGTTTTTTATCTTGAAGATATAGATGATCTTCATGGGTGTTAACTGGCCTGACTTGGCATGAGAGGTCCATAAAAGAACCTTGATGTTCCTATCCTCCCAACAATAGATTCCAATCCTAGGGTTATTACTGCTAAGCCGTTTCAAAGGTTTGATATCAACTTGATCGTATCCTGTGCGCTCCTTGCCGCACTGTCGAAGCAAGGGACTTGCCAATACACCGTATACGAACCACAAACGGCTCCAAGCACACAACAAGCCTAAACTAGCAAGCTCAAGAAAACAAAGGGTGTGTCACTCACCGCTCTACGCTCGCCTTCGTGGTGGATTCCTCGCCGCGATGAAGAAGAAGCTGCAGTCGTGCCGCGCTCAACCACTTCGCAGCCGTCGTGCCTTCGTAATGCTCGATCGCACACACACACTCTCCCTCTCTCTCTCTCTCACACACACACACACAAGGAGGTGAAGAAGAAGAAGATGGAGATGGAGCAAGAGCACTCTTCAATTGCACAAATGAGAGAATGAGTAAAAATTAGGTTTAGTTGGCTTTTATAGGAGCTCACCCCATTCACACTTGGGCGCCCATGCTTAACCAACTAATCCCTTGAATGTCCAAGTTAAAGTGCGTCTCTCATCGGCGATCACTCTTACCCTTTTCCTATTGGTCCGACAAGCCCGGTACCTGACTCTACCAAATACATAATACGCGTCCATCGTAGGTGATGGGTGTCCGTGAGCCGTGAGGGTTAACATGCCCCCCTTCCTGATGTAGATTCCGTCCTCGGAAGCTATTGAGTTGAAGCTGGGTCGTCGAGGTGGAAGAGCATTTGAGATGAATGTCCTTAGCCTTCTTCAGTCACTGCAAAATCAAACAACATTGGCACAGTAATTGCATTCTCTTAAAAAGCATATGCAGTTTTAGATAGAAAAATTGATTGGTAAAAGAATTACAAACAATTTGTTAGCAATGAACATTAAATTGCAATGTAATCAAATGCATAAACAGATGTAAAGGCAAAAAATTAAACAAGTCTGGGCTCGCTAATTTGACGGTCAAAAAGCACTAGAGATCGAATATTAATACCATGGCTAAGCTTCTTAATTTTCTGTGGTCAATTAAGTTGTTTAATCGCGAGAGCCAAGTATTCATGTTCGAGGGCTGACTAGAGGCTATATCTAGAAAACCTTGTAGTTAAGCTACCATAAAAGGAATTTCTCATGAAATCATCGCCTGACTGATTACTTTTTCTTTGACCCCCCAAGGTCTTTTCACAGTGATTCAATTATGATGTGTGTGCTTATTTTGTATGCCTTGGGTTTTTTGCTTTTCAAGGAAAAGCGCCCACACTGGGAGCCTCTAGGGCTCTAGTACCATAGGCAATACATGTGAGTGAAGTACCAAATCAAGCTGAGATTTCTCTTCCAGCTTAAAATTTTACATTGTGGCACTTTGATTTTTTGCTTGTTCATTTTCATCATTTAAATTTTGTAACTTTGGGGGGTCATATAACATTGTTACACTCCCCAGGCTCATCACATTAGTAAACTCCCTTTATAATACTTAAGCTAAAGGTCGATAGGGTTAAGCCCACTAGAAAGCCCTAGTACATTTCATACAATGCTGCCTAAATCGGATTAAGAACCTAAGTAACCATTGCTTATTAGGAAGGCATTCCCCATGGTATTAAGAGAAGATTTCTAATACCTAGCTTGGTCAAACTAGCTTAGTCGGACTGCTTGATTTTTAAACCTAGACAAGTGACTATGACAAAACATTACATTGAATTAAATGTTTGATACTAAGCCAATGCGCCAAATATTATGCTACCAATCACAATCAAAGCAGACAAACATAGATGCAAAAAGATAAGGCCAATGCTAATGGACAAGAAACACCTGTTTGTGTTGATGGTCGTGCTTGATTTGAAGGTTCCATGAAGATCCAAATCCTATCAATAGCAACACGCTCCTGTACACACTAGGAAACAAAAGGAATACCTCCAGGAGGCACATTAGTGGGAAAAGAGATCTTTGCTAATCACTCAACTCTAAAACAGAAACACTCCTATCGTACTAATCTTACCTACCCTCCATCACTCAAGTGATGAGGATCAAAGGTGTTTTATGGCATAGGTTTCTGTTTCACTGTACCAAATGTGACATGTGTAGGTCTGAGTCAATGTTTTGACTTTAATGTGCATACTCGCTTGCTAATTGCTCTTGCTCTTTTTTTTTTTGTTTTTTTTTGTGAGTATAAAGCTTTATATGTACATTCCCTAAGATTGGAATTGAGAGGTCAGGGAAAAAGGTTGAGAGGGAAACAAATGAATGATGACTGTTAGCAAACACTCCCCCCTTCCTTGGGTAGATCATACCGTTTGAAATGAGCTTGTCACCCTTTGAAACCAATTGTTCCAGTTGGTAATAGGTGAGGATTTTTGCCAGTAGTTTTCTATTACCCTAGGTGCCTTGTCAAGCTGCAAGGGTGGTAAGGTACTCTCCCAGGATTGAACTTGAAGTGGTTCATCAGGTGATTCTTGAACACTGGGAGGTGTGGATTCTTTTGTAGCTTCATGGAGGTCCACTACTATAGATGGAGGCTGTGTAGAAGCTTTTACCTCTATGGATGTCTTACATGATGAGCTAGAAGCTTCATGGGACTCCCCCCTTCCTGAGCTAGGTGGAACAAATCGTTCTTTCTTTGGTACCCAAACTAGCTCGGGAGCGGGTGTGTAGCATTCTGTGATTTTTTTCTTTCCACAATCATTGATTCGTTTTGGAGCTACGGGATTGGGCTCACTTGGGTCAGGTGATAGGTAAGAGCACAATCTACGTTTTGGTACCCAGATTTGATCATTTCCTTGATAGTAGCCTTGGGCTTCCAATAGTCGTTTAGGGATCCATCGCAACATTTTCTTACTTTTCTTGGAGCGAGTGGTACGTTTCTTACAAGGCTTCTGTTTTTTAGCACTAGCTATGGTCACTAAAGAAGCTTTAGGGACCCACTTGTATGTTTTCTTCGTTACCTTAGGATGAGTCTTGTCGGAAGCGATACGCATTGCTTGTAGCATATTTAAGGGTATAGGCATTTCATCCCCCTCAGGTGTTACCCAGGTCGTCCCCCTATTTCCCCAAGTGTCTATGGTTGATGCTAGGTGGACCCAATCCACATTGTCTGATTCCGTCATACCCGGTAACACATCCATATAAGGAGAATCTTGGCCAATGTCTGTATCCTTCTTACAAGTGTAACAATATTGTAGTGGGGCCGAGTGAACTGTGGTGTCAGAGCGATGATCAATAATGGTTTTACTCCCTAAGGGGTGTACCTTACCAGTCACCAAATCCACTCTAAGGACAGAGTCTTGGAATTGCAAATAGACATGATTTTTAGACCAATCGTGAACCATTTGTGCTTCCCTCATGAATGGTCGTCCTAAAATCATTTCATATGACATAAGGTGTTTAGAGAAATCCATTACAATGAACGTATGTCGTACCTTGTGTCCTAGAACTTTGATCTTAAGATCCTTGAGCATCCCCATAGGTTTGGCTATGGTACCATTTGCCATCTTTACCACAATGTTAGTAACACTGAGGCGGGGTTTTCCCATGGATTCCCAACAATCTTTTGTAACGATGTTAACTCCCGCACCACCATCAAGAATTCCCTTTATAGTTAATCCCTTGGTAGTGATGGGTAGGGTCGCATTAGACTCGTCGCCTTCAAAATACTGCCCTAATTCGTTAATGGGTACCTCGATCACAGACTCGTGTCCATCTAAGTCAAGTGATTGCACATGATTTTCCTCATCAATCATAATCGAGTCAGGCCTATTTGGTTGCGCAAACTGTGGTAATCCCGTTCGTAGCTCTCCGTTAAGGAATGCTCGAAGTGCAAGGAATAACTCAGGATCTCCATACAGCTTTGCTATGATCGTGGTTCGGACCTCAGAAGACATGAAGTCCACTAGTTTGGAAACATTCATTGGCGTTTTGCAGGGTGTAGGTCCTTGACTAGGAACTGGTGAGGATGGAATCTCATATTCCTCAATGGGATCAGGTATTCCTTCGTTAAACATCCTTTCCAACAAGAAAGGTGTATGCTCACTTTCTGATGTCCTGTCCTCACTCCCTTCTTGGATGATACTAGATATGGCTAACGGTCTATGGTTCATGTGGGGTAGATGAAATTGCGTGGGAAACACTGTGTCATGAATTTTGACCTGCATGGGTTCTGGTTCTAGTTTCCTTTGAGTCTCCTCCACTAAATCTCTTAGATGTTTCACCTGCTCAATCTCGTCTACTGGGTTTGGGTACGTTCCAATCTTCTTTTTACGATTCTTCCCTTTTTGCCCCTGCGGTTTTTCTTGGGGGTCTTGGATTGGATTTGGAAACACTTGTGGTGTTTTCAGAGGCTCTTTATGGTTTTCTCTTATTCGGTTTTCATTTGGTCCCATGTTACGGTTTTCCTTGTCGGTCTTTCCCTTTGTGGTATTGGTTCTAGTCTCCATTGTCTTGACTGAATCTGAATCATCCTCGAGGTCATTCATATACACGGGGTCATCTCCTGTTCCTATGTTTGTTTTGGAACTTGGCTTTGAATTTTCCGTATTCTGCGACTTCTTCCTTCGTGTCTTCTTTTTCTTTGCTTGGATAACTGACGCGGTATCTCTCTCTTCGAGGATATGTCCTGGCCCTTGAAGCATGGACCGTGTAATCGCATAAGCGGGTGCGACGGGTGGTATTGGCGATGTCACACTAGCAATTTCGACCAAATTCAGGGGTGTTATTTTAGGCGCATTTGGGTTATAGGGGCATTGGGCAATCAAGTGATCTATGCCACAATGATTACATGTGAGTATTGGCATTGCAGACGTGCTCCCTTGATTTATTTGCATCTGTGCAGCATTCTTTTGCAGCCTAATAGGGCACTCCGCTACTCGATGTGGTCCACCACACTCGTAGCATTGAAGAGGTGGCCTCCTAGCCTGGGTGTTGATATTTTGACCTCTGGATGCGAGAGCAGCAGCTTGATAAACCGGCTTGACTTGTCCCCAACAATCTTCCATGTAGTATATAGGACACTCTTCCAATGTATCAAGTCCGTAGGCAATACTAGTGTCTATTTCCTCCTCACAGCCATCTGCATAAGCATTTGATGGCTCGCAACCCACTTGGTTCATAGGGGCGACTCTTGGATGCGGGGGCTGCGGTCCTAGCACAGGAGGTGGTAACGGTGTAGCTTGTACAACATTTTGAGATCTAGGGACCATGTGTTGCGGTGGAGTAGGCATCAATACAGGAGCTCAAGGCGCATCCGTCCAGGCTACAGGTGGTCTATTTGCCATCATACGTTTGATCATTAAACAATCCTTAGCTTGGTGACCATACCTACCACATGCGTTGCAAGTTCCATTAAATTTTACTCTAAACGTAGGGCACTCACTAGTGCTATGTGGACCTAAGCAAATGGAACACCATTGTTGCTCCCTTCTTGGATACATGTGACTATTTTGAGGGGGTCGATTATCCTTAAGAGACTCTTGGATTGCCTTGGTGAGGTCTGTCAAGAATGTCTCAAATACCTTTGGCTCATTGGCAATGGGCTTTGCAGTCATGGGTTCATACTTAATGGCTTGTGAGCTAGTGGATCTCGTGTCGGTAGACACCCTCATGCCTGCTATCATCAAGTTGTCCTCTAATTGGATTGCATTGACAGTGACATCTTCCCAGGTTGTGATACCTCTAATCACTAGTCCATTATAGATTCCTTCATTCCTCAACCCTCGAATGAATCGATCAAGCAGTTGGTTATTGTTGAAGCGCTCATTTACAGGGCAGCGAGAGTTTAAGTGCTTTAGACGACTAATGAAGTCTCTTACTGACTCTCCTTCCTTACGTTCGGCCTTCTGTAGCTGAGATGCTACACCCCAAAGCACACCTTCTCGTATGTACTCCTTTAGAAACAACCTTCGAAGGGTAGGGTAGATTGTTTTCTCATCCACCCTTAGGGTCCTATACCAATCTCCAGCCTTCCCACTTAATGTCAAGCTTAAGGCATTGCACTTATGTAGTTCGTTGCGTTCCCCTAAGGAATCACATACTTGTTCAAACACTTCAATGTGTTTTCTAGCATCTTCGTCCCCATTGAATTTTTGCGTGAGTTTGGCAATTTGTACTGCCTTACTTCTAGGCTCTCTATCAGATGCATGACGCATATTTTCCGCGATAGATCGACCTATGGTTTGAGCAAACGCTGCCAAGTCACCTATGTGAGGAGGTAGGGCCGGTGGAGGTACTCTTGGAATCATATGTGGGAGAGGAACGGGTATCGGTCTTGGCATATGTGTGGATGATGCAGGATATGGAACATAACCGGGCATAGGTCCACTCGGATAAGGGCTAGGGAGCGGCACTCGAGGAGCGTAAGCAAGTGGTACTATTGGAGGTGTGGGGGCCATGTGTGCATAAGGGGCTAGAGGCACATATGGTAGAGGCCCCATATTAGGTACTACGACACTAGGTAGTGGCACTGCGCTAACCGTAGATGTCATCGGTACATTCTCTGTTAGGCTTATCCCTGGAGTGAGCACTGTGTTTTCCTTGATAGAGGGTTGAGCCAAGTTAGGGAAGCTAAAGTTGTCGCTCGGAGGCTCAGATTGCATAGAGACCCCAGGTGAAATGACGTAAGATGGGTCCATGGGGCTCATTAGAGGAGTCTCCATTTGTGATAGAGTAGGCTGTTGAGCCTTGCTCGTATCCAGAAATCTCATGGGGCCAGTTGAGAGTATATTTACCCCTCGGTTTTGCCTTTCGGATTGAATAATGCCATGGATAACATTACAGATCATTTTCTGTTGATCTTTGATGCTCGTGGCACTAGAGGTGGATTGTACAATCTCTATCCATCCTACATGGTAGGCGTGGCCAGAGTGTAGATCTGTCAACACCTCAGTGTGGAGGTCGTATGTCCAATGATCATTAATGAACAATCCTTCTAGAGTCGACGTGTTAACGGTTTCTTGTGAGGTAGAAGCAATGTTGCTCCCCATGGTTTTACTTGTCACCAACGGTACTCTAGAGGGAACTTCTGAAGGAGGCAGCTCAACAGGGCCTTCTTGGTAAGAAGTTGGTAGGATATCCACATGGACACTCTTTGGGGGTGTGGGGTCCACGTGCGATGTGAAAGGAGAGTCCACTTCCCCACCCCCTTCGTGTGCTTCATTTGCATCAGGTTCCGAGCGAGTAGCTCTACCTAATGTTTCCATGAAACGGCTAAAGATACTAGTATTAGGCTGTGGAGCTTCGGGAGGTGCATGGCCTTCTCTCTCAGTGTTTTGGGTAGGGTATGCTTCCATGATTTCTGAGTCGGAGGAGGAATCACTAGCGGCTATTTTAGGGTCTTGGGTGGTGCTACCTTGTGTCCCCGCTGAGGGTCTAGAGCTTATCGTGGATGGGTAATGGGTGTCCGTATGAACAGAGGCACCCTCAATATGCTCGTGTTCTAGCACCCGCCCAGAGCGTAAGTGCATGTGCTTTTGATACCCTAAGGTGTCAAAAAGTTGCTATAGGAGGCCTTGTGACTAGTTTTTAGCGTGTTTTTTGTTTGTTTTTTTGCTAGATTTTTTAGAGCGTGTCGTGGAATGGGCCGTGTGATAGCTCGAAACGAGCGTATCGGTCAGAGGGTTGTGCCTTGCTTTACAGCCCTCCGTTTGGTCACTCTATGCCCTCGGAATCCCTAAAACTGTCAATTTCTAGTAGGGAACTAGGCCCAAACTAGAAAGTCTAAGGGTGCAAGTGGGAAGAGAAAGGAGGAGAGTGGAGGACTTGTCCCACATGCTCTCATTCTCTCTTGAGGGAGTAGGGTATATATATAAGAGTGAGTCTAGTATATATCATAAGACCGAGGACTGAGGCCTAGGCCTGGGCTTGGGCTTGGGCTTGGGCTTGGGCAAATGATCCCGATCTATCTTTTATACAAACCAACCCGTCCGTTTTAAGAGTCGCGTTTTTTATTTTCGAAAAATTTCGCCGCCCGCTCACTCGCGTTTTTTTATTTCCGAACTTTTATTTTCAAATTAATTTTTTTATTGTTTTTTTAAAAATTATTTTTAATTTTTTTTTTGGGAGAAAAAATAAACAACTTTTTTTTTTTTTTTTGCAGAAATACAGAAATTGAAAACGCAGGTATGCAAAAAATACAGAAAATTACAGAAAAAACGTAGAAATTGCAGAAAATTGAAAAAAACGTAGACATGCAGAAAATTGCAGAAATTGAAAACGCCGAACTTGAAAATGCAGAAATTGCAGAAATTGAAAAAACGCAGACAATAGCAGAAATTGAAACTTGACAGCAATTGCAGAAAACGCAAAAAACAGAAATCTCCACACACTCCTTCCCTGCCTTTCCTATGATAGAAATTGCATCACAAGGAAGCGTAAAGTGCTAACCGAGCTTAGTGTAGGGCATATCCCCGGCAGCGGCGCCAAAAATGTGCGCTCCTTGCCGCACTGTCGAAGCAAGGGACTTGCCAATACACCGTATGCGAGCCACAAACGGCTCCAAGCACACAACAAGCCTAAACTAGCAAGCTCAAGAAAACAAAGGGTGTGTCACTCACCGCTCTACGCTCGCCTTCGTGGTGGATTCCTCGCCGCGATGAAGAAGAAGCTGCAGTCGTGCCGCGCTCAACCGCTTCGCCGCCGTCGTGCCTTCGTAATGCTCGATCGCACACACACACTCTCCCTCCCTCTCTCTCTCACACACACACATACACAAGGAGGTGAAGAAGAAGAAGATGGAGATGGAGCAAGAGCACTCTTCAATTGCACAAATGAGAGAATGAGTAAAAATTAGGTTTAGTTGGCTTTTATAGGAGCTCACCCCATTCACACTTGGGCGCCCATGCTTAACCAACTAATCCCTTGAATGTCCAAGTTAAAGTGCGCCTCTCATCGGCGATCACTCTTACCCTTTTCCTATTGGTCCGACAAGCCCGGTACCTGACTCTACCAAATACATAATACGCGTCCATCGTAGGTGATGGGTGTCCGTGAGCCGTGAGGGTTAACATATCCCTTAAATTCTAAAGTCGGTGGACCTTCTTTTGCTGCCATATTCAGAATTACTGTATTCACTTTTAACCCCCATTTGTCTATCACATCAGGATTCTCAACTTTTACATATTGATTTCCATTTTGATCCACATACATTTTTCCTTGTTTGTTTGCCTTGATTTCCTCTTCAGACTCTATGTCATGGTCATCAATGTGAATGACATACTCTTCATTAGATCTAGGTAAACGTGAGCTCCATGGACGTTAGTCTTATAAAAGGTAAGTTTGTGCTTATATCGCACTGTTGTTCCGGTTCTTGACTAAGTCAAATAGGAAGACATTACAGATGTTGAGTCGGAATAAGTGTCTAGAACTTCTTCAAAGATAGTGCCCAATTGATCACCTTGATTCACGCTCTGTTTGGTGAATACCCTACTAGCGGTCTCTCCAAGTATGCCTTGTTTTGCTAGTGTACGACCACATCTAAGGTTTATATAGACTTGTTAAGCCCTGCATTGAGTACTTATCGTGATGGATTGGATTGTTGTCCATTTTTCCACTTGAATTGAACTCAGCTTCTGTCAAGCTTCCAATTATTTGCCTACAACCAGGTTCTCGCGATAGTTTTAACCAAGTTAGCTGTTTTCTCTCAAAGACTGTACAATTTTTGCTAACTATTATGATTGGTCTGTGTATATCACTTCAATCTGAACTAAGTGAGTCAGCAAATGAGATTTCCAAATTCTACCCTTGCAAAGAGCCAAAGGACTAATCTGCAACCTGGAAATTGAGTTATCAAGTATTAATTTTAAACCGATGGGACCCAAACCTGACCAGCAATTTTTTAGACTTGTTTTTCCATGTAGACACCTTGTTGTAGTCTCTGTACAAGTTTCACTGCGTTTGAACAAGATTTGTCCAAGTTACCAACTATTTAGTGTTCACAAACTCAGTTTTCAAGAATTTGACTCAAGTCTCACTTTTGTGCCCAAAATTTCACCAAACTTGATGTAAGTGACCTAGTTGATATGCTTAGTTAATGTGGTATACAAAATTGTGCAAAAATTCTCAAATCTGGGGCAAATGTAGATAATTGTGATTATTTACTTATGGGACTTTTTAGCATTTTTTTTGCGAAGATGATGATACACACAGGTAAAGCAGCTCAACTTAAGCTCCCTATCAAAGTTTCACAAAGTTTGGATAAACCTTGCTCAATTTGTCAATAATTTTGTGTCCGTAGACTGTCTTTACAAAACTGGCCACAAATTTCACTTTAAAGATCCAACTTTTACCAAATTTGATGTGAATGTGAGTGTTCAATACAACATGCCTAAGCCTGTGGTACTGCCATTTGACCAAAAATACTTTTATTTGAGACAAATGTAAATAATCGCGATTATTTACATCTGGACAATTTGACATCTTCCTTGACATTTGATGCTACACACTGATGAAACACTTCAAGATAAGCCTCTGAGCCAAGTTTCACACAAATTAAAGCAAACTATTGAAGTTAGATACAATTTCTCAACAAACAGTATAGACTTCATTTTTTTCCAAGTTTTTGGTTTATTTTGTGATCCAAACTCTATGATCCTTCACAAAAGATGTTTGTAATCATGCATAGAGTCTCTGGCATCAATCTTGATCAATTTGAGCCAAATGTAAATAATCGCGATTATTTACTTTTGGCCTAAAATGAACAATTTTTGTAAATTTTTCAAAGTTTTTGTGACATGTTTTAAGCCTTTGAGTCAAGTCAAAACTTAATTTGGTTTTATTTCTCAAGAAAATATAAATAATTTGAGTTTTTACCAACTCTTGAAAACTTATCTCAAATGCATCCTTATGCTTACCCATTGGTTCATACAACTTTTATGAGCATAATCTCTAGCCAGTTTTAGTGGTTGACAGTCTTTTGATGGTGTTTCAAGCCATAGACCTAAATTCTGTAACTTTGCATAAACAACTCACACATGATTATTTTGGAGAAAAGAAAAATAGTGAGGCAAAAGCAACCATATGATTTGATCACTAGCCCATTGAAATTGATGGGGAATTTTATCTCATGTCCTACAAAAATCCCTAGTCTCATTTATTTGCAATCAACCGTACAAAATGGTTGTTTTGAGCAAAATGGACTGGTCCATCAACTTTGGAGGCTTGTTGTAACCTAGAGATGAGAAGTTTTACAAGTTTCTCATTTTTTCCATATGTAGCAGTCCTTGAATTATAAGCTCATGAAAGGATTTTCCAAAATACATGGATCTACTATGGTTTTGGATGTTTTTTTCAAAACCCTAAGAGGACACTTTTATGTCCTGTTAGGTTACTAACCTAGTGTTAATAGTAGTGACATTTTGACCTAGTCGTTTCTAACCCCAAATGCATCTAAATGCTTAGCAATGATGCCTCAATACCCCACCTATACTTTTTTGTGATTTCCTATCTTAAATTCCTACTTATGATGAAATTTAGGCCGTGGGTTGGCGACGTCAAATGCTACGATTTATCATGATATGCATATGTCAATGCATAGATCTCTTACCTGTGGTTGCGACGCAATAGACGTCACTGCAATGTGACAACCGACATGGGAGATAGAAGTAGGAGAAGGAGAGAGGAGAGCACCGTAAGCTCATGGATACCAAAAAGTTGCATTTTTTCCATTCTATGGACCTATCATCAAAGTTTCTATAGTCACTCTCAATACAGATACTACATACATGTGTTGTTAGTTTCCTTTTGGCCTTTGGATTCAAAAGGATCCATGGAGCATGTCAAAATAATAATAAATCTCTTACCAAGTGGAACCTTGTGGACAATGATGAAGTGGTTACTACCTATAAATGCACACAATTGGCCTAATAATCTAGTAATATTTAGAAAGCTATACTTGCTACACTAGAATGTCTTGTATTCTTCTAAAATTGAAAAACTCAACCATTGCCATATACTATGCTATATAGCATATTAGGTAACCCAAGAATCAAGGAAGATTAAGTTTATGTTACACATGCCACTTACACAATCAAAATCGCATTTGGATATCAAGAAAGCCACCAAATTTTTTAAAGTGCTAAATTTGCTCAAAAAACAAAATTAGGCAATTCTTGTAATTTGGTCATAACTTCTAACTTTAACACTTAAACCTTCCTATAAGCATTAACGTGTTGAGGACTACTAAGGCTAATCTTGTAGCAATCTAAACCTCACAAAAATTAATTTTAGAGTGGTATAGTTGCAGAGCTTTGAAAAAAAAAACAAAAATAGGACCTGTTTTTCCACACAATTTAGGTTCAGAAATGTTGTGCAAGAGTAAGGTTAATGGTGAGATCAATATTCCAAGAAAATGTCAAGTTTTTTTCAGCTCATAAAACAAGTTTGTGGATATATAGCACCTAGAAATTTAGTTTCAAACTCTTTAAATAATTTAAGCAAAATGGTCACTCAACAGCACATAAAAGTGTCCCATTACCAACCTAGTGTTAATAATAATAATCGCATTTATTTGCCACTCATTGAAAGTAAGATTTTAGACCATAAGTATGTGTGTTTAGGTCTTATATACTTGTCCTAGAAGTTTTATAGCATTCAAATGCTGTTTGATGCTGTAACGATCATGGTTTACTTATCGATGAGTGACTAGCTTTCGATGACTCAGGTCATTTGAGTGTAGCTTGAGTTAGATGCAAGTTGTTTGTTGTTTTCTATGACTCAGGTCATTTGAGTGTAGCTTGAGTTAGATGCAAGTTGTTTGTTGTTTTCCAAGAGATTGACACCCTCTTATAGCTCTCCATGCACTAGGCGAGTCAGCTTCGTCCCATGGATTGACAATTATGTTCGTAGTTCTCGCTATGTTTGCAATAAGATAAGAGTGAGGTTAGGAAGCCCACCCACAAATCACCTTTTGGAAGGACGACTTTCTTTTGGCCAATAACTCAAAGAATTTGTCAATCTCTCTCTTTCTCTCTCTCTCTCTCTCTCTCTCTCTCTCTCTCTCATGAGAGATCACCCCTCCCAGAGCACTAGTGACATCGCTAGTGGGGGAAATTACTTTGTATTCTACAAAAAATGGGGATCCTTAGGGACCCGATGTGATTACCACCCTAATGGGCTCACTAGAACGACCAACACCAATTGACCATATGAGTAACAACCACCAACAGTGCTGATGATTGGCACCCAGTAGTGCAACGCGTCGTTCGTGCAGGCTTGCACAACGAGGAAGGGGGGAGGACTCCATTGGAGCTCCCCCCCCCTCTCTCTCTCTCTCTCTCTCTCTCTCTCTCTCTTCTTGATTATGGGAGTGTTTCATTGCTATATATAAAGCCCTGCATGTGGGTTAAATGGACCACCATGTGGCATCACGAGAGAACGTCCCCGAAAAACTTCAAAAAACTCTCCAAAGCTTCAAAAAATCATTTTTTTTGCATCACCTTTGAGTTGCTCTCATTTCTTGCTCACTTATTAGATGAACCATTTGCAAAATCCCTCAGCAATTCCCAATTTCTAGGTCCAATTCCCAACATTTTTTGCGCATTTGGATATCTGTACGACCTCAAATGATGCACCTCAAAAAAAAAAAAAATCATCTACTACCCCTCCGTAGCGTTACCCTGCAACGTCAATCGAGCATATATCGGTGTTCATAGTCTTGTAACATCCAAATAGATCCAAATGTTACATACCATCTTTGGAAACCTTGGAAGTCTCTAAAAATCTTTTGATGGGACACTTACCGAGGTATCCAAACTATAAATGACCTAGCCCCCAAAAAAACTTTGAGAATTCATATCTCTGCCATCTGGACTTGGATTGCCAATATGGAAAGACCAACATGCTCCATAAATCAAGCTTGTCAAAACTATCCACTCATCTCTGCTGAGGTTATCAAAGTGCATTTCTCCAATCCAACGGGGATTTTCAAAGCACATTTTTCTTCAAGTTGTCATATCATGCACATCATCGCTCTAATTGATAAACCGTCTAGACGAGCTTGGAGGACACTTTTAGGGTCACCCTTAGCACTTCCATTTGGACCCTTTGACGAAATGCATCTAATAGGTAGTACAACAAAGCACCTTGGCTTAAAAAACCTCATAAGGCATACACACCTGCAACCACCTGACTACCCTTGACCTTGAGATCCACTTTAGTACCTTGCCATGCACTTGTAGGCACACATACCCCTACCTATGCCCCCTTCTAGCTTTGACACTCTTTGGATGCACCAACGTATTCTATGATGGTTCATTATATTGCTTGAGATTGATGTCACAATGGTGGTAAAGAAAGGAAGCACACATCAAAGGGCTTACCATTTTCCAAGATTGACTCAAGGAGAAGCACCCACCGGAGTTGATGATGACTTTTCAAACTTGTTGGAATTAGGGTTGCAGAGAAACACACACAGCTTGGAGAAGACGAAGGAAGCTCAAGGCACACATAGAGAGTGTGTTACTTGGTGTGCAATGGAAAGATAGATAGCCCTAGAGTGATGGGCGTATATACTATGCATGGGGGAAAAAACCTCCTAAAGAGGGAAAAAATGCGGTCCTAGTGTGTTCACACACATCACTACCACATGTATATGGTAACAAATCCCCCTTGGAGTGATGCAGTGAACAAGAGCTGGAACATGAGTAAAGAGAAGTGCCATGCCCTCAGGACATGATCAGTCCACAAAGGGGAGTAAGCCCAAAGCTTTGCGGAAAGCTTCGAGCTTCTCACGAGACAATGCCTTTGTGAAAAAAATTACAAGGTTGTCCTGTGTTGGAACATAAGCCAAGCTGATCTCTCCTGCTAAGAGCCTCTCTTTGACATAGTGGTAATTCACCTCAATGTGCTTTGTGCGAGCATGAAAAATTGGGTTTCTCACGACTACCAATGCGCTCTGACTGCCAGTGTAGATAATGCTGGCAGTGTCCTGTCCAACACCCAAATCAGCCATAAGGCATCTGAGCCATACACACTCAACCGTAGCTGTGAAGAATTTCCTATACTCAGCCTCACAACTCAAAGTGGCCACAATAGGTTGCTTCTTGCTCAACCATGATATACATGAACTGCCAAGCATGAAACAAAAACCACTTATGGACACTCATGTGTCAAAACAACTAGCCCAATATGAGTAAAAAAAAGCATGTAAATCTGGCGACAATGATCCCCCTTGGGATAAAACAAGCCAAGCTGTAAAATGCCACTAAGGTAGCAAAATTGACAGCGTGCCAATGCTTAGACCCTGGGCTATGCATAAATCTTCTGACCTATGAGACTGCAAACTGAATATCTGGCCTCGTGTTGCATACATAATTGAGGCAGTCAATAGCAGTTTGGTAAAGAGTGACATCAGCAGGATTGCCAGCATCTTGTAGACTCAACTTCAAACCTGTTTCCATGGGAGTGGCAATAGGTTTGCAATCCTCAAGTCCAAACTTACATAGCAATGTCTCTATGTAACTTTTTTGACACAAGGCAATACCACCATTAGGAAAAATATGAACCCTCTAGGGGTCCTTTGGGATTAAGGTTAATTAGAGGCCAGCCAATGAGAAGAGGGTGGTGGACACACTCTATGCCCTCAAAAATGTAGGGGGACAAAGTAATCTTACACTTTTTAAATGGGCTCTTACCTAGTGAGAAGGTGGGGTGGGGGGTTGGGGGGGGGGGGGGGGGGGGGGGTGGGCGGGCCATATGGAACCTCCAACTTCCCTCCTTTTTGATCCGGTTGTGAAAAAATCCCAAAAATTTGAAAATTTTCAAAAATTTCAAAACTCAAATTTCATCTTCTGAAAACCCCCCTAAAACTATTTTATGGTCAAAAAAGCATTTTTTGATCTCAAAAAATCAAAACGTGCATCCAAAAACCCTAAAATTCAAAATTTTTAAAAAACTTTAAAAAAATCTTTTTTTGCTATCCAGAGCTCCCCCAAAATTAGTTATTAGGCAAAAAGGGATTTTCTCTCTCTAGAACCCCTTTTCCAACCCCTCCTTGGTTGCAACCATCACACTCATCCTCTACTCCAACACTCTCTCTCTTTACACCATCTCCATTGCTGCAGCAAGGAAGCTCCTCTCTCCTCCCCTACCACCTTCCATTGCCACACCAAGCAAGGCTTATCCACCTTCTCCTCCCAGTGCCACACCAAGCAAGGGTTGTCCACCTTCTCCTCCCATTGCCACAAGGGTTGACCATTTTCTCATATCACTTTATCACACCTACATTGTAGCAACAAGCAAGGTTCTTCTCCTCCTCCTAGTTTGCTTTGCTCAACCATGGCCAACTCTACTTCGCAAAGGCGACCAAAGGATGAGGTCACAGCACTTGCATGCCACAACACTAGAGGTGTAGATGATGAGTGGGTGCCACAAGAGTTCACCAAAGGTGCTTGGGTATACATGCAACCATCTGCTCTTGGCCCTCATCGTGTGCGGAATCGTGCAAACTTGGATCTTCATTGGAAAGGAAAGCTCCTTGGCTTCAAGAACCGCAAAGACAAGGGGACCATAGCCAGTGTGCAACATGTTTTCTCAATGTCAACCATGCACTTGCAACAACCACCTCGATTTCCAACACATTGTAAGTACATGTTTTGAGAATACAAAGCTAGGTGTGAAATCACAGTGTAATGTTATTATGGATTCATACTTAACATTTGTCATGCATTTATAGTCATATTTCCATCCACGTTGGTGGAGGAGCATCCACTACATAGTCTCTCCGGAACATTCAATGCTATACATGCGGATATTGGAGCAATAATGTTCCTGCATCTTTGCCCAACCAAACTGGTTCAAAGAAGGATTTTCTTCTAATCTCACTCCTATATTGTCCCTACTTCTACACAAGCATTTGGAACGCTTGAACCCATCAAAGTAACTTCCTTATTAAGTATGGAGTGGCCGGTCCCAGATTTGTGGTCCGTAGCATCTTTCAAGCAAAAGATGATAATGGATGTCCAAAACTCTTTGAAATACTCTAAAGCTTCTAGGTCTGTGGGCTTGAGCTGGTGTTTGCCTATTCATTGTTTTGTGCACATTTTTAAAGAGTTTGGATTTGTGGAGACTACCACAATGCTTGTATGTAAAGATGCGCATTACGAGGAATTAGGAAGGCTTTTAGAAGAGGACTGGGGTTTTGTGGAGGGCATGCACAACGGGAACCGGTACCGTTGTAAGGTTGGAGCTTCAGGTATTGGAATGCGCTATTTGAAATCCTGCACCTCCTTGTACATACGATTTCACTATGATCGTTGGATGTGCAAGCTTGGAGTGTGGACTCCCTTACAGAGTGTAGACGGCGCTATTGCAAGCTTTGACATTGCAGTGAAGATGCCCAACAATGCTTTGGAGGCAGTCCAAGTGAACAAGCATTGGACTCTCAGTAATGTTCGAGAACATTTGGTTATTATGGGTTTTGAGGCCCTTCAACAAGCACAATTTCGTTTACAAGGTCACAAGGTGAGAATCCTTCCACCACATTTTCAATACATCATGGTTTGTCGATCATTAGATGCTTATTGTAATGAATGTCCGCAGATTGGGAAGAGAATGGAAGACAAATTGAAGGTCGAGGAGGACTGGGGGATAGATGGAACTATGCTATCGATCTTATAACTTTGTAACTCTTGCAATTTTCATATTGATCCCTGCTGTAATCAACATGATTTGCTTCGGCAAATCATGCCTTTGAATATAATTTTTTGCATTGGGATGAGAAATCATTTTTTGGTGAAAGTGCCTTTTTTTTTAATGTCTTAAAAAAAGGGTACATTATAAAAGGGGGGCCACCTAACTCATTCACTATTTTCACTTTTGCAACTCCTGAGCTCCTCCACTCTCTATCCACACCCCAGGCTAAACATGGATGCTGCCACAGCCTCTGCATCTGTACTCACATCCACCCCTTTGTCACGCTTCATCCTCTTCCTCGAGGACACCAAATACAAAGGGAAGTTGGACCTCCACACCTTTTTTACTCGTCTCCCTGACCTTGACGCCACAGTTGCCCTTCACATGGATGCATTTGAGGAGACTTCTGCGTTCATGGAGGAGCACATCATAAAATATTCTGTATCTATCCCCCCACATGCAGGGATCTGGGTGCCTTGCGATCTTTTGCGCTATATACACAAAGGTGATCGCCCATTTGCCAAGCGGCTGCAACGATTCCAAGAAATTGCAACCAATGCAGGCCATTACTTGGACGAGCAAGCCCCTGGGGTGTCAGCGCTCAAGAAGCGCAAGTTGGGGGTGGAGTACCTTTCTCGGCTCGCAACATTTATCTTCTTGGTGAGCGAGGAACCTGATTTGGAGGAGCTCCGCTTACCACACCTTCAAGTTGGGTCCTTTATCAAGGACACCAAGGAGCAGTAGGTTATCCCCATGAACCCTGCAGCGAAAGGAAAAGCACACCAGCTCGAGTACCCTAGGGGTCTTGAGGAAGTGGTTGAGAAATCCATAGTTGCGGCTGGCCCTAGTGACAGTCCAGTGCCACTACCACTAACGGATGTGGCTATCCCAGAGGTAGAAATTAGCCGCTTCTCCTCAGTGTTAGTGGATGGGGAGGAGTTTGTGTTCCTGCATGATTTGGAAAAAGCATTTGGCCTACGCATGGATGAATTCTTGAGCATGCTATGCAACAACAGCAAATGTCCCTTAGACAATATGCCAGATGCCCTAGAAAGCAAGCTCTTGCCAGATGGGGACTCTGTTGCTGACACTATTGCAGTTGTATGTGCGAAGGTCCTGGCACCAGAGCAGTTTCACGTGGCTGATGAAGATTTCCAAGCCATGCAAGCCAAGGTTGAGGCTGCTAGGATGCCTATGCCATTATGCAACCTCCCATCTGATGATCCAAAGCTTGTATCTGTGGTGCATGGGACCATTGACTTGGATGCAAAGGGCAATAGGGAGGAGCATGACAAGGAGCAGGAGGTAAACTATATCCTAATTTTCATGTTAATATTTTATCCTTCGTTGTCTTTTTTCTCAACCTTCATCGGTTTATGACAGGATGTTGTGGAGGTTGATGATTTTGCTGCAAGGACGGGTGGCAAGCGGACGGGCTTTGGACCTCAAGCTTCCCTTGCGCATTACCTCGGACAACTCCCCCCTGACGATGTGGCCATTATCCATAATGAATTTACTCCCCAAGCCCATTTTATGACTTGGTCATTAAAAGCTTTGAGCAAGTTTTTTTGTTTGAGTACCATTGCTCAAACTGCGCATCAAGTGTTCCTAGTGCGTAGATCCCTTGTATGCACAGCGTTTGGCACTGGCTTTCGTGGTAAAGTGCTTGCCCAGATAGGGATACATGCTTCCATTGGCTCAACTGACCCAAATGCCATAGCGCAGTCCCTCTTGGCTGGGGAGTTGCCTTACGCGCAAAATAGACGCTAGGAAATGGTCAAAAAAATTCTAAACTCCTCAGATACATGATGTAAAATCACCGTGCTAGAAGGAATAAAAAATATTTGAAATTGTCTCTCTATATTGCAAATTCTTTTCAATCTGATTTGTCAATCTTGAAAATTGTTTCAATTGGTGATATGAATTGTTTTTTGACTTTGTTATTTCAAGGTATGTAATTGCAGTCAATTTGAGTATAATTGTGATTTTTAAGTACCCTAGGGGGTTAGATTAGCCTATAAGGGGCAAAAAATGCCTGGCCACAAGGGCGCGCAATGGCCCATCCATCAGTTTTGGATGGGCCATTTGCGCGCCTTGTGGCCAGTCATTTTTTTGCCCCTTATAGGCCAATCTATCCCCTAGGGTACTTAAAAAGCACAAATTTATTTCAATGGATTGGTTTTGCATCATTCATTTAAATGCAACCTTTTTATGGCAATTCCAGTATATGTTCACACTCAAGGACACTAGAAAAGCTCAAATCAATTATGAAATGAAGTTTCCAACAAACTATCACTTGCTTTAGTTCTACCTACTACACCCTTGCACCAAAAAGTCAAATTACATTGGACACTTGGTTTCCCAATATGTTATTTGTTTTGATATCCTATAAGGAATTCAAAGCTTGAAATGACCAAAAAAAGGTGTCCATAAGGATCCATATAAAATATTGATGCAAAACCAATAGGTTTTAGTAAATTTGGTTATTTTAAGTACCCTTGGGGGTAGATAAGCCTACAAGGGGCAGAAAAAGGCCTGGCCACAAGGGCGCGCAAATGGCCCATCCATCAGTTTTGGATGGGCCATTTGCGCGCCCTTGTGGCCAGGCATTTTTTTGCCCCTTATAGGCCAATCTACCCCCTAGGGTACTTAAAAAGCACAAATGTATTGCAATAGATTGGTTTTGCATCATTCATTTAAATGCAACCTTTTTATGGCAATTCCAGTATATGTTCACACTCAAGGACACTAGAAAAGCTCAAATCAATTATGAAATGAAGTTTCTAGCAAACTATCACTTGCTTTAGCTCTACCTACTACACCCTTGCACCAAAAAGTCAAATTACATTGGACACTTGGTTTCACAATATGTTATTTGTTTTGATATCCTATAAGGAATTCAAAGCTTGAAATGACCAAAAAAAGGTGTCCATAAGGATCCATATAAAATATTGATGCAAAACCAATAGGTTTTAGTAAATTTGGTTATTTTAAGTACCCTTGGGGGTAGATAAGCCTACAAGGGGCAGAAAAAGGCCTGGCCACAAGGGCGCACAAATGGCCCATCCATCAGTTTTGGATGGGCCATTTGCGCGCCCTTGTGGCCAGGCCTTTTTCTGCCCCTTGTAGGCTTATCTACCCCTAAGGTTACTTAAAATGCACAAATTTACTGAAATTGACTACAATTACATACAGAACTTGAAATTACAAAGATAATAGACAGAGTAGACACAACTGTTGATCATATTGTCATTGGAAAGTCAAATCATTACAAAGATAAGGGTGTGCAATACAAAAAGAGGGGTAACTTCGGCTAATGCTCGAAGTCTCGTCACAATCGTCGTGCAAGCTGCATATCTTTTGGCTGTATTGTCACTCGCTTTGCATGAATGACACATAGGTTGGTATCTTCCAACACTGAAATGATGTGGGCCTCTGCAGCTTCTTGAATAGCCTCTAGCGCTATTGCTTGCATTCTATACTGATTTCCATAGCTTTGAAGCACTTTCTTCATAGTGCGAGCAAAGGGGGCGCGTCGAATCAAGAGCTCCGTCATCTTTTGGTAGTGGCGGATTTCTGCAAATGCCCTTGCTATTTTTCAGCGCCGCTGCGGTTGTCTTGGGGGCACTTGCACATTTGCTAGCGGGCGGCGTGAAGGCTTCTTGAAAAACTTAGACTTGCGTCTGTTTACATGCTTAGGGGCTGGTTCTGTAGCCTGTTCTGATTCTTCCTCTTCCCTTGGTTGCCGATCTTGTCGTGTGGGGAGAGCTCCCTTGCCTTGAGGCAATGTCTTTCCCCCAACGGCCACCCGGTGTGTGCGCGGTATGTTTTCTCGCAGCCATGGTGGCTCACTCTCTGATTCGGTGTCTGTATTGACCACCCGAGTCCTGGATGGTCCTGCTTGTGATTGGGGGCGCGACGGCTGCTCCCTATCGGACTCTGATGTTTGCTGGCCCTCTGCTTCTCTCCAGCGCTGGGCACGTTGCTTCATTCTGTTTCTAGGTGTTATATCTTGAGGAGGTGGAGATTCAACGGTCCTTGATGACTCTCGTGCCCTACCACCATGCCCACTACCAGAAGAGTTCCTGGAACGGCTAGGTGTTCGTGGCCATTTTCTTGTGCCTTTAAGCCATGACGGCTTCTCACATCCTTGGAGGGTGTTTTTGTTGGCAGGCGGATGCTCTTTCGCGGTTTGTTTGGTGCGCACCATTTCGTTGGTAAGAGCTCACCTGTTCTTAAGAAATGAGTGATTTATGAGAGCATGCAATATTTATAAGGGCCCATTTATAAAGGGCCCTGTTCACACTAATTTTTTTAAAAGAAGTATTATTTTTTAAATAAACATGTCGCTAAGAGTTGGACCCTGCGTTCACGTTTAGTGACTCGCGCAGTATCCACTTTGATCCTTGTCGCACTCTGCATCGCCGCCATGCAGCATGCTTGGTGGGACCTTGCGACATTTGCCACTTGTTGCTATGCTCTTGACGACTCCATTTGCGCACTTCAATAGCAATCTTGGATTGTCGCGCACGCTCCATTGTGAGCTTACGAGCAAATGTTGTGCGAAAAAACCAGTTGAACATCTCCTCCAAATAATTGGATTGCACCATTCCACCACCATGTCGAGTCTTTTTGAAGTACACTCCCCTTGCTCGATAATGGGACTTCTCCATGCCTTGAGTGCTAAAAATTTCATGCGATCCATACTTGTGCATAAAAAATGCACCATGCGCAAACAAGATATGCTGTTCACATGAGCAAACGATCCACATTAGTAAATCAAAACAATCCCTTGTAATGAATACACCATGAATGACTTACCATGTAATGTGTGATGTTATTTTCACCCCAAGAAAGGGTGAAGACCTTGGTAAAATCCGCCAAAGCTTCTTGAAATGATTGCCGTTGTTCTTCTGTTGTGCTGTTAAGGCTCATAAGCTTGACCATTTTATCAAAATGGGCCCAAACTTGCTTGCGCTTGTTTGCAAGCTCGCCATTTGAATCATTGTCAGTAGTAGCTTTGCATAACTCCTTCCAAAGCTCCCAAAGGTTACCTGCCTGCTGGTTGGAGCTGCTTTGAGTATCATATCGACTTGGCTTTCCTTGGGAAACTTTCTTCAAAAAGTGTCTAGCTTTTTGTCCACTCATTGACACTTGTTGAGCAATTTCATGGGCCTCCCCTGTGTTCTTTGCAGCAACTATAGACACATTTCCACCATGACAGCCAATGGAATTCAAGAGTACCTCCACTCTTTCGATCGCTTCCTGGGACTTTTCCAACGGTTTCATTGTGAAAGCATAGTCAATGTGGAGCTTCAATAGCCTATCAAAAATACGCATGAATGCGTGTAATTAAAAAAATGTACATTCGATAGAGGAAATCAAAAGATTGGATTCCAAGTGTGGTCCTTTTGATCACGGTCTGGGGCATTGAGCATGGGACATCTCAGAATAGATGCTTCCCATTCTCTACCTTCATCTCCGACATCATGACAATCTAACCCTTGTTCTCCATGCCCTTGCCATGGAAGCATGTAACTGGCCTTTGCAGTGCTCTTATGTGATTTTTGTCCATTAGGTTTGTACCCTCGAGTGCAAAATGGACAAGGCATGAGAGAAGAAGCCCCTTGTTTGCAGCCAAGCAAACACTTTATGGTCTTCAAATCCCCACCTAAGTGCCACTCCACATCATAACTACCAAAGCCCTCAATCTCCAACTTCTGACCTGCAATTTGGGAGTGTATTACTTCTGTGATCCATGGAGTTCTCTCAAAAATCCACGAAAGTACTCCATTGGTCTCTTTGGGCACCTCAATAGCACCCAACCACCAAATGTATTTCTCTGATTGCACGCTAAAAGATAGGGTGGGATATGGCTCGACTGAATCCCTTCGCTTGGTTTACAGAAGGGCCTCATTCATTAGAGTGACACTTAGCCTCTCTAACCTTCGGCCTTTCACTATTTGACACTCATCGAGTTTCAGCACAAAAGCGACTTTTGTGCCAAGCACTACAAAACAAATAGTGCTAAGACCTTAAACTTCAGCTTCTATGAAAAGAATAATACCAAAGAAAAAAGTAAAGTGTGTCACCTTCTTCAGGTAACTCGTAAAATCTAAGCATGGCTTCTTGAAGCCTTCTAAGATCCACGAAAATATTGTTCCACATTGTGTAAGGAAAGCCCTTATTCGAAGGTCTTATGGATTGTTTCTTACCTTTTCCCCTTGTCTTTGTTGCGCACGAAGCATAAAGGGAAGTTGGCATTGTGTCCTCAATGTGTAGGTATGTCCCAATGCGGGAGAACACATCTTCGTTTGTGGCCTTCTTTGCGAGCTTGACCTTGTGAGGAACGGGAAATAGGTTTTCCACAATGCCATGTTATTTGAGGGCATCCTTTAGGAGTTGAAAAATAGCCTGATAGGCTTTGGTGCTGATTCCAGCCTCATCACAAGCTTGTTGAACGTCATCATCATTAACCACATTTCTTAATTTACGCATAAGGTCCTTGGTGACTGCATCCTTAATGTGCTTACCTCCAGGTGATTGTAAGATAGAAATAACGTCCTCAGTATTGAGACAACTAGTGAGAAGGTTGACTCGATTATCTTGGCTTGTTCCACCGCATGCCTCCTGGATGAAGTTTCTAGCAACAAATAAACATAAATGTTAGAAAATAGTGTGATGTAAGAATGCAGCATGCAAGTAAAGACCAAATCACCTTGTGGCTGTAACTCGTCGTTTGCGTGCTCCTCCGGAATGTGCAAGAGTTTCAATGGATGAATACGGGCGTTTGCGTTCCCTTGCACCAAGGGGTGTTTCTTTCAAGTATGTGATGGTGTTGGTAAGCTTCTGGATGTGGGACTCCTTTTCTTGCATTTGTTGTTCAAGACTTTTAACTACCCTGTCCGAAGAGGCAACACTCTCTTGTAATGCCGTCGTCTTGAGGTGAAGAGCTTGACATTCGTGCATCCACATATGCAAAGAAGCACCTGCACCCATACACAGCCGCTTGCAATAGCCTAACAAGCCTGCTTCTCCCCTCCCAAGAAATTAAAGAAATGTGGAAAGGCTATTAAACGGTGGATGGAAGCGGCTTATAAGATCGTAAGGGTACAAATGGCCATCCACCCAAATGTCAACATTGGTCTCACAAGCGGTGCGACGTTCCTGTGATGACCTTTGATCACCTTCACTAGTGGTCTTCGGTGCAAATGCCGTGGGTAAGCGAATATGTATGCTTTTGGTGTGCGGAGTACGTGGTGGTGGAAGCAAACCATTTGTGATGTCCGTGAGCACCATGGAAGCTGTTACGTGAGGAAGCAAATGATGAAAAGATAGAGGGGGAAGGGTAGAGAGGCTGAGCAGGATGGGAGGAGAGAAGGAGGGAGGGAGGGGAGGGAGAGATTGGGGAGGAGGAGGAAGGTAGGGGCAGAGAGGGAGAGGGAGAGGGAGAGAGGAGGGAGGAGGGAGGAGGGAGGAGGATGAGAGAACAAAATGTTTATTACTTTTTGGGGGAAAAGATTTTTGAAAAAATGGACTTTCTAAGCTTGTGGGTTAAAAAATGGATCAAAAAATGATTTTTGGATATGTATATATGTTGGGAGGGAGTTTTAAGTAAAAAACAAATAAAAATGAAAATTTTAAAAAAAAGTCAAATTTTGACTCTTTTTGACCCACGGAATTGCTGATGTGGACACACCCCTATGCTTCCTTCACTTTAAAAAAAGCTAGAGAGAGAAAGCAACCCTTTAGGTCCACATCCTACATTTGTCTAAAAAAAAGGCTAGAAAAGCCTACTCAAAACTACCTTCTTCAATGCCCTTGCCCCCTAAACCCCACACAACATTAGCCTTAACTCCTAAAAATTAGGATTCCTTACAAGGCCCATGCAAGGTTCATATTTCTCCTAATGACCATCACACCGCTTCAATTATATGCCCAAATAATGATTCAACAACCCCAAATCTTTCATCTTGAAAGTAGCATTCAAATCAGCCTTAAGTTCAATAATATGTCTCTCATTTGGTCCAGTGATAAAAAAAACATCATCATCATCTACATAAAGAACCACAATTAGAAGTATATCACCCTCACGCTTTACATACAATGTGCTTTCTGTTGGACTGTTACGAAAGCCTTGTTTGACCAAATGAGTGTTAGCTTTCTCATATCAAGCACGAGGAGATTGCTTCAACCCATACAAAGCCTTGTTACATTTGCACACTTTGTCCTCTTGTCCTTTCTTGACAAAACCACAAGGCTGCATTACATAAACTTCCTCAAATATGTCACCATTCAAGAACGCAGTAACAATGTCGGATTGATGTACATCCCAACCAAAATGAACTGCCAATGCACATAGAAAACACACAGTAGTCATAGGACAAGTGGGAGCAAAGGTCTCTTCATAATCTATGCCTTTTTGCTATGCATAACCCTTTGCAACAAGTCGAGCCTTGTAAACCCACTTTGTACCAATGGCTTTTTTGTTAGGAGGAAAATCACATAAAGTCCATGTGTCATTTCCTATAAATGCATCATATTTTGATTGCATGGCCGCTATCCATTTTCTAAATTTTGTGCTTCATCAAAAGACAGAGGCTCATCAACATCATGTAAGATAGACATAGCCAAAGCATAACAATCTGATGCATAAGATGCATGGTGAGAGCCTGAACAAGTACGACTAGACAAAGGTGTATCCAATTTACTGTCACACAAAGTGTGCACCAGCCATTTTGGCATACCTCTAGCCTGCTCATTTTTAGCCCTTTCCTCATCAAGGACATCATGTACATCTGCATTAGTAATAGGCTGATCTGTAAAATTTTTAGAAACCCCCATAGGCTGTACATTTGCCTCATTGGAACTTACATTCATATTTCTACCACTACAAAAAGGCAACAAAATGTCATAAATGTCTTGTGAGCTTACATTATTGTCTGTAGTACATGACAGCAAGGGGCTGAACAGAATCTTCCACAAACACTACATCCTGTGAAACCGAAATACATTTTGTTTGCAGATGATACAACTTGTAACCTTTGCTTTCAGCACCATAATCAACAAACATACATTTGACAGCCTTATCATCCAATTGTCTGCGCCGTGTTTGTGGCACCAAAGAATATACCAAACAACCAAAAACACACATGTGCTCAGTAGAAGGCTTTCTATGATGCAATGCTTCATATGGAGTAATAGACTGCAAAGCTTTTGTAGGACACCTGTTTAGGACATAAGTGGCACACATGATGGCCTCAAGCCAAAAAGAATGCGACAAAGCTTGACTTTTGACCATACATCGTGCCATTTCCGTAAGTGCCCTGTTTTTCCTCTCAGCAACACCATTTTGCCGAGGTGTATAAGGCATTGTACATTGGTGTTTTATCCCACGGCTAGCCAAAAAACGCATTGAATTCTTGAGACATATTCTCCCCCGCTCGATCGGAACGGAGGGTGCTCATAGTACATTTCGAGACATTTTCAGCCATAGCCAAAAATTGTTTGAAGCACATAAAAACTTCGGACTTCACTTTAAGCGGAAATACCCATGCATTCCTGGAGTAATCATCAATGAAAGTCATGAAGTAAAGGTAATTGACCAAGGACGGAGTTTGCATGGTCCCACAAACATCACTATGCACAAGCTGCAACCTACACGTGGCCCGAACTGAGCCATCCTTTGGAAACTTAGAAAGATGCATCTTACCCAAAATACAGTCTTCACAAACATGTTTACAGGTGCTTTAAGATGCGGCAAAGAAGCAACCATATTAGATTTTTGCAAACGCAGCAAACTGGCAAAATTCAGATGACCAAAACGTGCATGCCAAAGTTTTGCATCTGCAATAGCCCTTGAATCTGCAACTGCATTTGCAAAATTTTGTCTACACTTGTTATACAAAGTGAGCTTATACAGACCATGAAAAAAATCCCAGATGTAACGATTTCATCACCAAAACTGAGATCATGAACTGTACATTTTTCATCCACAAATTTGACTACAAGTCGAAGTCTAGCAAGTACAAATACAGACAAAAGATTCTTCTTGATCCCAGGTACATAAAGTGCATCAACAAGTGTGAAAGAACTATCATTAGCAACAATAAGCACAATCTTTCCAACTCCCTGAACCGGATAAGAGGCATTGTTGGCACAAGTGACTGAATTCCCATGAGGGATAGACTCGAGAGAGGTGAAAAATTCACGATGTGAGGTAATGTGCTTTGTAACACCACTGCTGAAATACCACACATGTGAATTTGCAGCACAACTGACATGCATGCATCATGGACAACATGATTTCAAGTGCATTCTGCACGAAAAGCCCATTGTGCACTAAAAGCCCATTCTACATCAACATTAACATTACAATCTCCTTTTACAGAAGACTCAACAATGGATGCATTTGTAGTGGAACCAGCATTTGCAGTGGAGCCACCCTCTTTTTTCTTAGCCTCTTTGGCCTTAACTTAGGACTCTGCTTGATCAAGTGATCATTAGATTTACAATAATGGCACTACATCTTATTTTTTCCCTTATCACCAGAATTGCTAGACGATGTGCTGCGGCCATGAGAAACATTGGGAACATAAGTTTTGCCACTCGCAGTAGCAGAACCATAAGAAGTGGCTGCATTGCTGTTACCACCCTTTCTTTGAGAAGAAATAAAAGCCTGTTCAATTGCACGTTGTCTAGTCCTATTTTTTCTAGAAAGTGACTCTTGCAACAGTAATGTGCATAATGCACCAAACTTGACAACTTCTGGATTTCCTTGGATCATAAGTCTCCAAGTACTAGCAAAAGTCTGGTAAGAATCTAGTAAGACATCAAGAATAGTCTGCACAAGGGAACTATCTGAAATGACCACCTGCAAAAATAAGTTGCTCATTGATATCATTGACACTAGCAAGGAAAGTGTCCATATCATCCTCCTCATGCATAATCTTCGACTCCAACTCTTTACGCAGCAAAGCAATTTTAGCCTCATTGCGACTTGCATAAAGACCAACCAAAATATCCCAAGCCTGTTTTCCAGATTTTATTGAACGGATGTGAGGAACAATGGTGCACTTCACAGAAAACGCAATCAATGCATGATCCTGCACATCCTTTAAATCCCAACAAGCTTGTTCTACCGTAGGCAAAACAATTCTAATAGCAGCAATCCTTGCAGCAAGACCTGCAACATCCTCAACATCGCCTACATCCTCAGAACTAGAACGTACATCAATGCCTTGCACAATATTCCAGACGCCTTTTGACACAAGAACGTGTTGCATCATATAAGCCCACATAGGGTAATTGTCCCAATTCAACCTGTTCTCAACAGCAAACATCTTGAAGACATCTGGGTTGTTGTCAGCCATGGTAAATGCTGCACTTGATGTGAAAACTGCCCGAAAATAGGAGAAACGGAGTGGGAACAACACATGCTATATAGCACAAAATGTAGAAGACTGTAAGGCACCTGTTATGCAGAAAACGACATTGATAAAAATTTTGCACAAAATGATGAAATTGCCTGTGCAGACCTGCTTGTAGTGGAAACGAAGGCCGAAATGAGCCCGAATCAAAAATCTGAGCAGATTGAGCTCTACGAGCGTGCTCAAAATATTTGTCAACCTGGGAACGCTTGCCAAACCTCACTGTAATCAGAGAAAGTGAGCAGGCGTGTGTTGGAGCAGCTGGAGACTAAGCCCGGGAGGACGTAACTTGCTCTGATGCCAATTGTTGGAATTATGGTTGCAGAGAAACACACACAACTTGGAGAAGACGAAGGAAGCTCAAGGCACACAACAGAGAGTGTGTTACTTGGTGTGCAATGGAAAGATAGATAGCCCTAGAGTGATGGGCGTATATACTATGCACGGGGAAAAAAACCTCCTAAAGAGGGAAAGTGTGTTCACACACATCACTACCACATGTATATGGTAACAAGACTTGTATCTTTTTAACAATGAGATGGTACCAAGGTGGAGTGAGCATGCCATACCTTTGCCCACCATTGAATCACTATAGATTGAAAGACAACCATCAATCATTCAACAAAAAAAACACTAATTCTAATAGATGGAAGGCTATACAAGCAAGGAAACATTGAATACTAAGGCTACATATAAGAAGCTGAGAGAAATGTGTACTTGAGCCAATCTCATGTGCAAAACATGGTAATTCACAATGGGAAAGTGCAAATATTTTAGAGTTGATGAGACTTGGTGTATATTGACCTAGAATGCAGAGAAGTGTTCATGAAGACATTAATTCATGCAAAATTTTGCAACTAAGACACCTATAGAACATGCGACACTATTCAAAGTGATGATTATATCTAAGTAGAGCTCATACATTGTGGATTACCTGAGGAAAGGAAGCTCACAAAAGGGGTTGAGCAAAGCGAGAATGAAGTCCATTCAGAGCAAAGTGGAGAATTACATGTTGATTGATGATCACCTTTACAAGAGAGGGAACAAAAATGCAGACGTGTGCCACCACAGAAGGTAAATAAATTCCAATTCTTGAGCAAGCTCATGCTAGACACTTGCAAACATTCTTCTATTGACAAAAAGGAAAAAGAAATTCTTATTGCAAGAATTCGATGGCCGACCTTGTTAATGAATGTTGAAGCATATGTAAAGATATGCAATGAATGCCAACAAACATAAGTACCGATGCTGAGAGACAAATTACCTTTATGATCAATGATGGGGGCAAGGAATTTTTTGGAATGCGGGCATAGACGTGTGCCACCACAGAAGGTAAATACATTCCAATTCTTGAGCAAGCTCATGCTAGACACTTGCAAACATTCTTCTATTGACAAAAAGGCAAAAGAAATTCTTATCGCAAGAATTCGATGGCCGAACTTGTTAATGAATGTTGAAGCATATGTAAAGATATGCAATGAATGCCAACAAACATAAGTACCTATGCTGAGAGACAAATTACCTTTATGATCAATGATGGGGGCAAGGAATTTTTTGGAATGCGGGCATAGACTTTGTGGGACCAATAGTAACTCTTGCATATCCTACACATGCTTAGTATATTATAGTGGCCACAGACTATCTAACCGCCAAAGCTACATAAAAAGAAGATGCAAAAATGATAGTTTAATTCTTGTATGAGAATATCTTTACAAGATATGGCTACCAGTTCAGATGGTTAGCGACAAAGGGAATCACTCCTAAATGAAGTGATATAATTATTGTTGGATGAGTTCATGGTAATTCATTGCAAATCAACACCATAATACCCATAAGATAATGGCCATGTAGAGAGCACTAACAAACTCCTATGCACAGTTCTCACAAAGATAGTAATTGAATCAAGAGTGGATTGGGACCATAAGCTACATTCAACTATTTGGGCATATCGAGTTTCTTGACCATTATCTCTACTTGGCCATAATACCCATAAGATAATGGCAAAGTAGAGAGCACTACCAAACTCCTATGCACAATCCTCACAAAGATAGTAATTGAATCAAGAGTGGATTGGGACCATAAGCTACATTCAGCTATTTGGGCATATCGAGTTTCTTACAAAACAACGATTTGAATGACACTTTTTAACTTGGTGTTTGGACTTAATGCCATACTACCCATAGAATGATTGATTTCCATACTTTGCGTAGCCAAGGACTTAGAGTGGATAGGACATGAACTATTAGAAATGCTAGATGTTCTCGAGAAGCTAGACGAGACATGCTTACAAGCTGCCACTTATATCTTATATCTACACAAAAAAATGACTAATGAAGGAATTTCATGGTCAATATGTAATCAATAAGGAGTTCCAAAAAGGGTGACTATGTATTAATCTACACCTTAACACAACACTCCAAAAAGTTAAAAAAGTGAGAAAATGGCCCATTCATGATTAATGACATATCATCAAGTTGCTCCATCAAACCTGCAACATTGGAGGGAGAAGAGATGCCCAATTGGATTAGTGGCTACAGGCTAAAGAAGTATCATTTACCACTAACCATGGCAATGTTGGAAAAGATCCATGAGGCAACAAAAAGAAAGAAGCAAGTCAAGGCTAATCAAGTAGAGGTTTAGCAAGAAGCTAAGCTACACATTTTAAAATGCAAGGAAGGACAAAACCAAGTACAAAATTTTCCACAACCTGCAACAACATCCCCTTCCATAGACTCATAATTCACATAGAAAGGAATTGGCTTGGAGGCATGGATGTACGCATTAGCATACAACTGCTAGATGGATTGATAGAGCGAGCACTTGTAGACACTGGAGCTTGAGCCAAGGTCATCAAATACTCCATACACATGAAAATGTCAGATGCACCATAAATGACAAATCAAATAGAGCTACAACAGAGGCAAGATCCTTAGCCTAGGCCAAGCCAATTTATCAATCAATATCAATGGCCATCAATGCTTATGTCAATTTCATGCCATGGTAGATACAGATCTTAATGAAGCAATCATTCTTGGTGTTCCATGGATGCGAACTTACAAAGCATTTCTTGGCATGAAGAAACTTTAAGGTTCAACCTTAACGACACCTCTTATGTCACTCCATTGGAACAAAGTGATCATATCTGAGAGGTACCACACATTGATATAAAACCACAACCAATGATGATGCCTAAACCTATATGATAATTCAATGGACAAACCAAACGGTAGGTATGGGTAAAAAAATCCATCATGGCCAACAAGCCTACGCAGATATGGATCTCCCAGCTAGATATTCCACAAGTAGCACCTCCAGCAAAGCAAAAAAATCCTCCAAAAAAATCTTGACAACCTCGATGTTGTTATACTTGCCAGTGGCAACCCAAAAAATAGCAAAGACCTAAAGCAAGCCAACCCAAGTATCAATGGATTTCTTAACACAACAATCCAACCAACATTTCCTAACCATAACAACATTGCAATGGAGACCAAAGCCACCAAATCAACAACTATATCAACAATATTCACAAATGAAATACAAATGGGTACCCAAGATTCCACCAAGCATGGAAATCAAGACAACGGTACTCTACAAACCAACAATCAAAGGAAGTGTGCACTATCTTTAAATCTTTTTGTTTGGACCATGTAGAATAGATGAAGCTTCGGCAGCAAAGACCATTGAATACTCAGTTTAGTATCCACATCTTGCATGTTATATCATAACCCATGTATATTTTTCATTGGCATAATAGGGCCATAGTACGCGGCCTTGCATAGTCACGATATTCTCGCCCATGCACATTGCACAAACCTTTGTTCGGAATGAGTCAAAATAAAAAGGGGGAATGGTAGCCTATTGCAAGCAGGAGCTGTAAGACGATGACAATTCATGTGTATAGTGTGTAAAGTGGTTTTTTGCTTAATTTTGTAAAGAAAGAGGATGCAAGAGAGCAACACAAGACAAGCACAAAGCACACAGAGATGGAAAGCTTCTTCTTCTTCTCACAGAAAAGAGAGTACAAAATGACTAAGTGCTAAAACTGAAAAGTAGCACATATGTACATGCGATCACTAAGTGAACTCGCTAGAAGCGTACTAGGCTGGCACTATAAGTGTAGTCCAACTGTAGAATCACTGGCAGAGATCCTCCGTGTCGGTCACCTAACGCGCCAGTGAGTAAATGTCATAAGCGGCCAAGACCCGTAGTGGATGCCAGCTCAAGATGTAGAGCTCGACATCTCAACACTCCCCCTCGAGCTCTGCATGTTGCAGAGTCCAAGCATAGTCCAAAAAAGTCGAAGCTTCTCAGCTCCAAGGGCCTTGGTAAAGATATCCGCTATCTGATCCTTTGTGCTGACGTAGACCAAGTCGATGTCGCCCGCCAACACTCGCTCTTGAACGTAGTGGTAATGGACCTCTATGTGCTTGGTCTTGGCATGGAACACTGGGTTCCTAGCCAACTGCATGCTGCTGAGGTTGTCACAATGGATGACAATCTGCTGGTCTACCTGCACTCCCAAGTCCTCAAGTAATGTGCGTAGCCAAGCTACCTCGCACGCCGCAATTGCTGCACCTATGTACTCGGCCTCTGTGCTCGATAAAGCAATCATAGGCTGCTTTTTGCTGCTCCAAGTAACAGCAGCACTCCCAAAAGAGAACATGAAGCCACTCGTAGATCTCCTATCAACAATGCTACCTGCCCAATCTGCATCTGTATACCCATACAATGCTAATGGCACATCTGCTGCATAGAACAATGCGTAGTCAAGAGTCCCTTGCACATACCAAAGTGTGCGTCGTACTCCATCCAAATGTGGCTTCCTCGGAAGCTGCATGAACTGACTCTCCAAGCCTACTGTGTAGCTCAAGTCTGGCCTCGTGATAGTCAAGTAGATTAGACTACCCACAATTTTCCTGTACATATTGACATCCTCAACAACATTACCCTTCTCTGCACTTAGCTTTGCATTCACATCCAAGGGAATAGAAATTGGCTTACAATCAGCCATACCATACTTTGACAACATGTTCAAAGCATATTGTCTCTGTCACCCTCTGGAGTCCTGATCACCTCAATGCCAAGAAAGTAGCGCAACTCGCCAAAATCTTTCATTTCAAACTCCTGTTTGAGAAGACCCTTCACATGGTCAATCTCCATAGCATTGTCACCCACAATAATAAGGTCATCTACATATATGGTAATGACCACAATCCCCACATCACTCTCACTTACATAGAGTGAATGATCAACATGAGCTCTCTTAAACCCAATACTGACAAGATACTTGGCAATCCTGTCATACCATGCTCTAGAGCCCTGCTTCAAACCATACAAAGCTTTGAGAAGTCTGCATACATAATCTGGTTAACCTGGATCGACATAACTAGGTGGCTGATCCATATACACTTCCTCTTGCAACTCACCATTCAAGAAGGCATTCTTTACATCCATTTGATGCATAATCCATCCTCTAGATGCAGCCACTGCTATGAAAGCTCTCACAGTCGTCATCTTTGCCACTGGAGCAAAGGTCTCCTCATAGTCTATGCCATACGTCTGTGCATAACCCTTTGCGACTAGCCTTGCCTTGTGATTCTCAATGTTACCATCAGCCTTATGCTTGGTTTTATACACCCATTTACAGCCAATAGCTTTCTTGCCACTTGGCAATGGCACCAACTCCCATGTGTCGTTTGCTTCCAATGAAGCCATCTCTTCATTCATTGCATCATCCCAATGCACATTTCCAACTGCATCCTCAAAACATGTGGGCTCCACATCCTGTATCACCTTAGCCATGTAGGCTTGGTGATGCGCTAAATACCCCTCATAAGTCAATTTCTGAACTGGATTTCTGACTCTGTTAGATCTGCGCGGTCCAGGGTCACTCCTTTGCCCTCTAGCATTTTCTTGTACTTTCCTTACACCAGGTGTCCTGACAGCCGAAATTCCAAATTTCTCATCAAGACTTTGTTTAGAACCATCTGAATCCATGTCTACATGTGAAAACCCTGATGATGCATCAGCCATAAAGGGAGGTTCATCAACCTTTTCCTTTCCTTTTCGTGATACATTCCCTGTACCTGCTGGTGGAGTAACCTGCGTACGTAGTCTACCATTCCATGGCTTCTCAACAGAGCCACGAGAAGAGGACTCTTGTTGTTCACTCAAAACCTGTTACTGTGGCCTCACATTTTGTACAACCACATCATCTTTTACATCAGCCCCAATAGTGCCATGTGCATTACTGTACCAACTGCTCATCTCATCAAAGACTACATCTCTGCTCACTCTTAATTCTTGTGTAGTAGGATTGTAGCACCTGTACCCCTTTTGTTCAAGGGAATATGCCACAAGAATACATTTCTCTGCTTTAGGATCCAATTTCCTACGTAACGCATCTGGTACATGCACGTAAGCTATGCAGCCAAACACTTTCAAGTATGCCAAATTAGGCTTTGTACCTGTAAACTTTTCCTCAGGTGTTATATCATGCACCGCAGCTGTAGGTGTCCTGTTCATAATGTACACAGCTGTATTTACAGCTTCAACCCAGAAATGATGAGGCATGTTCTTCTGTTTCATCAATGCACGTGCAACCTCTGCAATGTGCCTGTTTTTCCTTTCTGCGACCCCATTCTGCTGTGGAGTATATCTGCATATAAACTGCCTACGTATACCATGCATTCGCAGAAAATCTGAAAAATTGTTGGAGAAGTACTCTCCCCCTCCATCTGACCTCAATGTCTTGATTTGCATATCTGTCTCTTTCTCAATCATGACTTTGAAGTCTTGAAAGTGACCAAACACTTCACTTTTGTTATGCATGAAGTAGACCCATACTTTCCTTGTATGGTCATCAATGAAAGAGACATAATACCTGCAACCATGTATACTTGCAGTATCGGTTGGACCCCAAACATCTGTGTGCACCACCTCAAGTGGATTTTTACATACATTGCGCTCATGTGGAAATGAGCCCTTTGACTGTTTTCCAAACTGGCATGCTGCACACACTTTATGCATACCATCGACCTTGAATTTGGGCAAACCTTTTACAATCTGTTTTGATTGCATGCTGTGCAATCTCTACTCATTGACATGGCCAATGCGTTTGTGCCAAATGTCAACATCAGCCACAACACCTGTGCCCTGTGCAAATAATGCAGCTTTTACCTCAGTCATGTCTACATTCAGCGTAAACATTCTGCCCACACATTTGCCCTCTGTGATCAGCTTATAGCCATTCTGGGAATCTTCTACATAATAACCATTTGGATTGAAGCGAACCTGCAAACCCTGCTCAACCATTTGTCCAACAGAAACAAGATTCTTTGTAATGTTTGGGACATGAAGTACATCTGCTAAGTACTTTGATTTCCCACTCTTCGTATTTAGAGGTATGTCCCCTACATGAGCAATGGGGTGAGCTGTGTCATCTCCTGTCTGCACATAGCCTGACACATCTGGTTTGCGCATATCTCTAAACCACTCTCCATAAGATGTCATGTGATTAGAGGCACCTGAATCCACATACCAAACATCATCTTGGGTGGAATTCTCTGCAGTCATTGTATTCATTACATGCTGCATAACAAACATGCGCTCATTTTTGCTATCATCTGCATCTCTGCTAGTTGATGCAGAGTTGCCCTGTTCTCTCTTTCCACTTGCTTTTCCCTTTGGACAGTCACGTGACATGTGACCTCTTTCACCACAAGTCCAACATTCTCTGCGATCTGCAGTATGTTGCTGCCTGCTTGATCCTGCACCACGACCTCTTTGATTCCCCCTGCCTTGAGACTGGTTTCCCCTGCCACCTGTATTGTTTTGATTTGATTGACCTTCTTGAAATTGGCTCCTGCAACCCCTTGGGCCTCGACCACGACCTCTACCTCTACCTCTGTTGGAGTTAGAATAGAAGGCCTATTCAGAATTATTTCTGCCATGAGAAGAAGATGTGTCAAGGTTCTTCTCCTCAAGAATAAGCATAGAAATCAAATCTTGGAACACGGGGATGTCGTCTCTTGTATTCATGGAAGACCTGAAATGTACATACTCATCTCCTAGACCATCCAAGCATGCACGGACAATGTCATCGTCTTCCACTGAGACTTTAATAGATCCAAGAGCCTCAATGATACTCTTGATCTTCAAGGCATAATCATTGATTGAGAGGTTGTTCCTCTTAACCTGATTTAGCTCCGACTTTAGTTGAAGCTTCCTGGCCTTGGTGTTCACCTCGAATACTCTGCCTAAGTTTTTCCATGCAATGGAGGGGGTTTCAGCATCCTGTAGATATCCCATCATGCCATCTGTGATGCTCATAGAAAGCCAATACATCACTTTGCTCTGGCCTTGTTGCCAGTCCCTCAAAGCTTTCCTTTGTTCTGCTATAGCATTTGCCTCGAGAATCTCTGGTTCCTTTTCATCATCTCCTTCTACATAGTCCCAATAACCTTTTCCTTTTAGGAAATTTGTTATTCTGAACTTCCATGCAGGGTAGTTATTTTTCTCAAGCTTCTCAGTGACAATCTGACTGAAATCGTCAGACATCTTGAAGCACTAAGACAAAATAGCTATAATCTGCAAAAACCTGCAAATCTGCTGAGCCTGCTATCGTGGTACCTGTAACGCTTTCTACACTCAATGAGTGTCCACAATCAAGCGTACATACAACCACTGTACTTGTACAGTAAATCTCTGTGTACTGCACTTTGGAGACCTGTTCAGAAACTTGTACCCCAAAATTTTTTCTGTTGCGCAGGCCTATTCAACATCTGGTCATGGATTGCGAACAAAGGGATTGTGATGCTCTTGCTCTCTTAGCCTCTCTTGCCTGCACCAGGCTCTGATACCATGTAAAGAAAGAGGATGCAAGAGAGCTACACAAGACAAGCACAAAGCACACAGAGATGGAAAGCTTCTTCTTCTTCTCACAGAATAGAGAGTACAAAATGACTAAGTGCTAAAACTGAAAAGTAGCACATATGTACATGCGGTCACTAAGTGTGAACTCGCTAGAAGCGTACTAGGCTGGCACTATAAGTGTAGTCCAGCTGTAGAATCACTCGCAGAGATCCTCCGTGTCGGTCACCTAACGCGCCAGTGAGTAAATGTCGTAAGCGGCCAAGACCCTTAGTGGATGCCAGCTCAAGATGTAGAGCTCGACATCTCAACAAATTTTTTCTTTTATCTAGTTTTACCTCTTATCACTCATAAAAATAATTTGTATGGATAGAATTTCATGATTCCTAGAGTGAGAGTATATTTAAATGAGTGCGTGGAATAATTTTGGCTTATTTTTGTCCATATAATAATAATTTTTTGTAAATTTCTTTAATTTTTAGCTAAAAAGAATAATTGATTAATAAAATTAATTAAGAGATTTGGTACAAGTCAAATTTTGACTGACTTTTGACATATCAAATTTATAGAATCAAGTTGATTTCAATTGTAGAAGCCTTGATGTTGTAGTTGAAGACGAGGTATCCATCTAGAGGTCTTCACACCCTTAGTGGTGATTAGTTGTTGGCTCTTCCTATTGATTATGTGCCTTTGGGTGGAGCCTTGTGCTTACTGATCGATCTTCATTTTCTAGGTTGAGCTACAATTTTTGGTAACCATATTTGTGTGTTACCTTCATAAAATCCTTGTGCTTCAAGTAGCTTGACTAGAATCACCTGCTGCTTCACTTGTCTTTGTTGGGTAGCTTGGTTGAAGTCCAACTTTGGTACCCAAATTTTCTACATTGCTTGCTTATCTGAAGGTATCTTTTGATGCATTTTGGAGTTTTTTAAACTCTTTCTTGAGTTTTTGGTCTTTCGTTGATGGCTTGGCTTGCTCCTTGTAGAAATTCTTTCTTGAGGTGAGTAGAGCCAAGATGTTACTTTAGGCTTTTTGGCCCAAACATTGCTGTCTCCTCGGAAGTATCCTTGAGAAGTGATTGACTCATTTGATGCTACCCACCTGATGACCTTTGGTTGTTGAAGTTGGACATGTGCTTGATATATCCAAACTGGATCATTGACTTTGATATGCTCTCTGGATACCAATACTTGGTTGATTCTATTCGGCTTATTTTGGAGGCTTTGTTGCAATGGAAACTTTGGATGATAAACTTTTTTCTTGGGTTTCCATTGCATTGTCAATGGTTTGACTCTTTATGTAGAGGCTTCACGGGAAGTTTGATGGAGGCTTGTTGAAGATAAAGCCATCTTGCAAGGTTGATATACTTTAGATTTTACCTTAGCTTTACCTTTTTCTTCAATGGCTGGCTGCACTTGTTTTGCATGGACTTGAGGTGATTTGGGGTTTCTGATGGTGTTGTTGATGAATCTTTTCCTTGTGGTTGAAAGAAGATGTCCTTCCAGCGCCTTTTTGTCAAGATAAGACTCTCTTTGATATGATGGGAGTCAATTATGTAGAAAGTATCCTTATACTCCCTAGTACTCAACTTGAGTACGACTTTTGCCACTCCAAAGCTAGGAATATTCCTTTTAGAACTTGGGTACACCATGTCCTCTAGCTCAGTGATTGGTGGCTTTCCCATCATTATCCATGTTCGATAAGACATTTTGAGTTGACCCATAAAGGGTCTCCCCAAAATAGCTTCAAAATTTTTCCTTTTCCAAAATCTACCATTACAAAGGTATGTTCGTATTCTATCCCACATGAGGATACATTAACTTGTTCCAACATTCTCAAGGGTCTCTCCACATACCCATCAACTAATTTCAATTTCATGCGTAATTTTTTTGAGGGCTGGTCTTTCCCATTTTGCCCAAATTCCCTTTGGTAGGAATGGCTATTCTAGCCCTGCTATCAAGTATGGCTATTGTTTTTACGGTAGTTCTCCCATAGGACATCTCTCTCTATGTATTGTTTGAAGAAGCGAAGCAAGGCTTCCTTCACCTTTTTGTTCTTTTTTTGTTTGAAAGCGGAGATCTATGATACCGTGTTGTGTTTGATCGCCCTTTTTGAGAACTCCGTGAATTCTTGCCAGAGTTGTGCTATCTTGGGAAAATCATCTCCTCTGTTCAATGGTTGGAGCCAAGGCAAGGCTATTTCTTCCAATGTCAACCCAAATCCCTCATATTGTGTATGGAAATCCACAATTTGTTTAGCTCTCAAAACTTGTTTGAATAGTGAGACATGAGCATATGAGGATCCTCTGACCCATTTTACTTTGTCTTAACACATTGAGCCACTTGATATGATCTTAATTGTGTTGGTTAGTCACTCCGGGGGACTCCTCTCTAATGTATGCCCTGTCATCACTTTTGGCTAAAAGTAAGTAGAGATTGGAGTACCCTTGTATGTGTATTGTGTTAGGAAATAAGACATAGCTAAATAGATAATTGAGTAGATTACTTAATGGAGAGAGACAAATTTACATACACGAGATTATAGAGTGTAGAGAGAGAGAGAGAGAGAGAGAGAGAGAGAGAGAGAGAGAGAGAGAGTACACACGATATACATGGTTCACCCAATGTGGGCTACGTCCACGGGAAAGCAGCCACTCAATGGCTTTAGTACTTCAAAACAAGAAGTAGTTTACAAAGGGATTATACTCTTAATGGAGCTCCCGCCTTGCTTCATTCTCACCACCTCACACTCACCTTGTTGCATCAAATTCACACTATAAAATGTGTGTAGAAATGGCCTCCTTTTATAGGCCAAAAGGGCTGCCCTCTATCATGAGAGGGAGCCATGTGTAGCCGCCCCTGTGTAGATAAGTCCAAATCGGACACTTCAATCCGCCCATGTGTGGCCGCCCTTGAGAAGACAAGTCCGCTTTTGAATTCGGCCATCGGCCACCGGCCATTGACTTTCGACCACCGGCCATTGACTTCCGACCACCGGCCAACCAACCGGTTGTTTTTCGATCACTTTCGGCCGCCGTCCGGCCATAATATTCCGGCAAAAAGGAATATTCCGACGAAGGAAAAAAAAAGTGTCGGGGGCTTCCGCCCCCGAGGCCCCTGATGTTTGGCTGTGAAAATTTTGGTTTTCGGCGAGTGATTTTCCTTCACGCACGATGGCTTCTCCTCATAATGGGGGCCTTACAAATGTGCACTTTTACCACAATAGATTACAAGGTAAATTAGGCTCCATACTTAACAATCTCCCACTTGGAGACTGATCTTAAAACCAAACCTGTGTGACTGCTTTCCATCCTGGCTTCTTATCCTTGAATGCCGATTGAAGATGAGCAAAAGCTCAACTTCTCCTTGTTGACCACCTTTGCAAACATGTCTGCAGGATTTTCACTTGTATGCACCTTTCCTAGCTTTAGTTGTCCCTCTTCCAGAAGAGTGCGTATGAAGTGATATCTCACCTCAATGTGCTTTGTCCTTGAATGAAAGGCTGAGTTCTTCGCAAGATGGATAACGCTTTGGCTATCACTGTACAAGACACAATTGTATTGTTTGAATCCAAGCTCTTTTAAGAATCTGTGAAGCCACAGAGTTTCTTTGCTTGCCTCCATCATTGCTACATACTCTGCTTCCCTGGTAGAAAGTGAAACCACTTTCTGCAGCTTTGAAGCCCAGCTTACTGCTGTGCCTCCAACCGTGAACACATAGCCAGTAGTGCTCCTTCGAGTATCTTTGTCACCTGCCATATCTGCATCAGCATACCCTTCTAGAAAAATATCAGTTCCTCCAAAATACAAAGCATTTGTTGTTGTCCCTTTTAGATACCTAAGTATCCACTTCACAGCTTGCCAATGCTCTTTACCTGGGTTGTCCATGAACCTACTCACAACTCCCACTGCATGTGCAATGTCTGGCCTTGTCCAGACCATAGAATACATTAGAGAACCTACCGCTGCAGCATATGGAACTTTAGACATATAGGCTATCTCCTCTTGTGTCTTTGGACACATATCCTTCGTTAGTTTAAAGTGACCAGCCAAAGGTGTAGAAACTGGTTTTGCATTTTGCATTGCAAACCTTTCTAGTACCTTCTTGATGTAATCTTCTTGAGATAGCTTTATTATCTTCTTCATCCCGTCCCTTGATATTTTCATACCAAGTATCCTCTTTGCAACACCTAAATCTTTCATTGAAAAAGATTTAGACAGCTCCTCTTTTAGGTCTTTGATGTCCTGCATGTTAGCACTTGCAATCAACATGCCATCAACATACAACATTAGGATGATGAATTTCCCATCTCCCAAATTCTTCGTGTAGACGCAGTGATCCGAGTTGCATCTTGTGAATCCATGATCCAACATCCATCGATCAAACTTCAAGTACCATTGTCTTGATGCTTGCTTTAAACCATACAAGCTCTTCTTTAATTTGCAAACCATTTTCTCCTTACCTTTTACTTCATACCCCTTTGGTTGAGGCATGTAGATTTCCTCCTCTAAGTCACCATGAGGGAATGCCGTATTTACATCCATTTGCTCGAGATTTAGATCATGAGCAGCCACAAGGCTTAAGACAAGCCTAATTGAGTTCATTTTTACAACAGGAGAAAATATTTCATTGAAGTCAATACCTTTCTTTTGAGAAAAACCTTTTACCACAAGCCTAGACTTGTACCTTTTCTTCCCACCTTCTTCTTCCTTCACCTTGTACACCCATTTGTTTTGAAGTGCCCGCTTACCTGTAGGCAACTCAACCAAATCCCATGTTTGGTTGCGATGTAGTGAGTCCATCTCCACTTGCATGCTCTTCGTCCATTCTTCTTTGGATACATGTTGCATAGATTCTTCGTATGATTCCGGCTCTCCAGAATTTGAGATCAAGAGATGGTTGAAGGAAGGAACAAACCTTTCTGGAGGTCTACTTGCTGTTCGGGGAATAGATTGAGGCTCCTCAATTGGTTGACGTTGTTGCACATTGTTCCCGTTTGCAGTCCTTGAGTCTTCACCGTCCTCAAGCTCCATGTACTCATCACCTGTTTCTTTTGTTTGTTTTCTTTCCAAGTAATCTTTGTAAATATTTTGTTCGTTAAAAATTACATCCCTACTCCTTAAGATTTTACCATCTTCAGGATTCCATAGGCGATACCCAAAGTCACCTTCTCCATAGCCAATGAAGAAACACTTTTTGGACTTTGCATCTAGCTTTGATCTTAGGCTTCTATCTATGTGCATGAAAGCCTCACTCCCAAACACTTTGAGAAATGCATAATTCACCGGTTTACCTGTCCATGCCTTTTTTGGAACTCCCCCATCCAATGCCGTGGAGGGTGACTGGTTGATTAAGTACACAGGCGTACTTACAGCTTCCGCCCAAAGCTCAAGCGGTAGGCCTGCATGTAGCCGCATGCTTTGTGCTCGCTCCATGATTGTCCTGTTCATCCTTTCCGAAATACCATTTTGTTGAGGTGTCCTTGGGGTTGTCCTTTGCCTCCGAATTCCATTGCTAGCACAAAAGCTTTCAAAAGCTTGGCTGCAATATTCACCTCCATTTTTGGATTTGAGGCATTTAACCTTGGTACCTGTTTCATTCTCCACAAAGGCTTTCCACCTTTGAAATATGGAAAATACATCGGATTTATTCTTCATGATATAAACCCATGTTTTTCTAGTCGCATCGTCTATGAATGTTACATAGTACAATGAGCCACCAAGCGATGGTGTACTTGCAGGACCCCAAACATCAGAATGAACCAACTCAAGTTTTTTATTTTTTCTTTCATTTCCTGATTTTTGAAATTTCACCCTCTTTTGTTTACCATAAACACAATCTTCACAGAACTCCAAGTCCACTTCTTTCAAACCTGGTAGAAGATTCTTTGTTTGAAGGATTTGCATTCCTTTGGCACTCATATGCCCAAGCTGGTAGTGCCACACCGCACTGTCAACTTCTATAGTTGCTGCACAAGCTGAAGGTTGCGTGCTAATAGTAAACAAGTAAAGTGTACCGACCGTTTCTCCTTTGGCAACCACCAAAGATCCCTTTGAGATCTTCCACCGTTTGTTTCCGAATACAATGTTGTGACCTTCATCGTCCAATTGTCCTGTAGAGATCAAATTTTTGCGAAGAGAAGGAACATGCCTAACATCTTTAAGCCTCCATTCATTTTCGTTAGCAGTTTTGACAAAAACTATACCTTTGCTGAAAATCTCACAAGCTTCATCATCTCCCAAGTATACATACCCAAAATTACCTTTGGTGTAGTCTTGGAAATGTTGCTTGTGTGGTGTCGCATGGAATGAAGCCCCGAAATCTACTATCCAGGAATTAGACACATTGTCTAATGAGAGAATTAGAGCATCTTGCTCTACTTTACCTGCCACATTGGCCTCCGATGTTGGCTTGTTGTCTTGAGACTCTTTCTCCTTCTTCTTCTTGGACCAGCAATCCTTCTTGACGTGGCCCTTCTTGCCGCAGTTCCGACATCCAAGAACTGACTTTGTGCGTGACTTGCTCAGCCTTGAGCGATCATGACCCTTTTGGTTTTTGAACCTCTCCTTAGGCCTTCCTCTTGTTTCTACTGATAGTGCAACACTTGATGATTCTCCTGTGCTTCTCCTTCGTATTTCCTCGCTTAGGAGAACACCCACAACATCATCAAACTTAAGACTATTTGTGCCAAAAATAGAATTACTTGCAGCCATTTCAAGGCTGTCCCAACTATCTGTAAGAGATGATAGTATAAGGAGAGCTCGCACTTCATCATTGAAATTGATTTTCACTGATCGAAGTTGACTTATGTTTGTGTTAAAGTCATTTAGGTGTTCTGCAACTGAACCATTCTCTGCCATCTTTGGATTGAACAAGCGCTTCATAAGAAATACCTTATTGGATGCTGAGAAGTCGTCAAGTGACTTCATCAAGTCCTCCGTGGTCTTCATCTCCGAAACATTGAAGGCCACCGTTGACGCTAAGCTTAACCGGATTGTTCCTAGTGCCTTTCGATCAAGGACAATCCATGCTTCATCTGCCATCGTTGCGGGCTTCTTTGCAAGACCGCCTAGTGGCAAATAGAGGTCCTTCTGGTAGAGATAGCCTTCAATCTGCATCTTCCAATGTTGGTAGTTTTTGCCGTTGAACTTCTCAATCTTGAGCTTCCCTTCCTTCGCCATAACTCCCACTCAATTCAAGGAATCCTTTCCTTGAGACAATTTAGCTACGAGCAAACCTTGCTCTGATACCAGTTGTTAGGAAATAAGACGTAGCTAAATCGATAATTGAGTAGATTACTTAATGGAGAGAGACAAATTTACATACACGATATTATAGAGTAGCGAGAGAGAGAGAGAGAGAGAGAGAGAGAGAGAGAGAGAGAGAGAGAGAGAGAGAGAGAGAGAGAGAGAGAGAGAGAGAGAGAGAGAGAGAGAGAGAGAGAGTACACACGATATACGTGGTTCACCCAATGTGGGCTACGTCCACGGGAAAGCAGCCACTCAATGGCTTTAGTACTTCAAAACAAGAAGTAGTTTACAAAGGGATTATACTCTTAATGGAGCTCCCGCCTTGCTTCACTCTCACCACCTCACACTCACCTTGTTGCATCAACTTCACACTATAAAATGTGTGTAGAAATGGCCTCTTTTTATAGGCCAAAAGGGCTGCCCTCTATCATGAGAGGGAGCCATGTGTAGCCGCCCTTGTGTAGATAAGTCCAAATCGGACCCTTCAATCCGCCCATGTGTGGCCGCCCTTGAGAAGACAAGTCCGCTTTTGAATTCGGCCACCGGCCATTGGATTCGGCCACCGGCCACCGGCCCCACTGGCCATTGACTTTCGACCACCGGCCATTGACTTCCGGCCACTAGCCAACCGACCGGTTGTTTTCCGACCACTTTTCGACCGCCGTCCGGCCATAATATTCTGGCGAAAAGGAATATTCCGACGAAGGAAAAAAAAAGTCTCGAGGGATTCCGCCCCCGAGGCCCCTAAAGTTGCCCCTGATGTTTGGCCGTGAAAATTTTGGTTTTTGGCGAGTGATTTTCCTTCACGCACGATGGCTTCCCCTCATAATGGGGGCCTTACAAATGTGCACTTTTACCACAAAAGATTACAAGGTAAATCAGGCTCCATACTTAACATATTGTTCTAGGTCAATTAGATCAACAAGTTTGTACTCTCGTCCATACTTATCTATTGTCAAAACTTGCACTCCGTGGGCATCTGTATACGTGAATGCATAGAGGTTCTTATGGGTGGTCAACTCTCTAGCATTAGGTTCTACACACTTGTAGAAGATATATGGATCCCCCAAATTGTGAATCTAGATTAACCCATCATGAGAATAATCTTAAGTAGAATTCTCATGGCTTTTTTTGTTTTTGAAGAATCTCACGTTCGATTTGTTGATCAAAGGATGCCTCTCCTCTAGGGTTTCTTGCATTTTTCATGTCTTTGAGTGGAGTAGAAAACCCTGGTGGTGGATGATTTATCATGGTTAAGGATCACTCAATACTCTCAAGATAGTGTCTGGCAAGCCCACCTTGGCTTAGTGCAACTTATCCCTTTTTGCCCCTGGTCAGGTCTCTCAAAATTCAAGAATTTGTGACTTTTTGGTCTCTAGAAATTGGTCTTGGGGCACCCTTAAAGCTTGGAACTAGGAAACCTAGAAAAATTCAGGTCTAGGTGTGTCCTATAACTTGCAAGATTTCTTCCTGGATATACCTTACTCAATTTGGAGTTGTTTATCAAAAGTTAGAGCAATTTTAGTGAACTGCACTTGAAACAACTCTCAAAACAGTTTCAAGAATAGGACACAAGAACTTTGGCTTGTATCTTGGTCTCTAGAGAGTATTTTTAGCTCAAACTTGATTTTTGAGATATAATCAAGTATGTATATAAGCTCATCAACTCAGACCCCCACTATGCTGAGGTACATGGATCATGATCCATGACCCCTTGCCAAAATTTTACTTGAAATTTTGATAGTATGTAGACAATGTCATATGCAGCCTCTGTACCAACTTTCAACAAATTCTAAGGTTGGGGGACATGGATCACGATCCATGTTCAACCACATCTTGACTTGATCTCTTGGCATCTTGTTACTCACTATGTACACAAGCTAAATCTCAAATATTTTTGGGTTTGGACTTGGTTTGATAGGTCAAATGCCCAACACTAGGTCTTCTGCAATGTGGTTTTCTATCTATCACCTGTTTTGCTCCCTTTTGACCCAAACTTACTGATTTTTTTCCAAAACTGGACTTGGGGGTATGTTTCCTTATGTATACACTACTGATCTAGAAAATTTTAGGTCAAGCTATCACTATGGGGTCATGGATCATGATCCATGTTTGGAGGCCAGATTGACTTTTCTTGGTACCATCAGAATTAGCATGACTAGTAGGTCCTATGCTATTAGATCTTTTTGAAAATGGACCTCTAGATTGAAAATTAGGTCAATACTGGCACTTTTTCAAAATGCTTGAAAGTTCTAGGCTTTTGACTTGGTTTTTGATATCGAACTCTAGTTTTGAAAAGACGACTATACTCCTTGTGATGTGCTCTAGCTATGGTACAAGTTTGGTCTTAGTCTGTGCCATGCGGATGTGGATCGTGATCCATGTACCCTTGTGTTAGATTGCATTGAAACTTGGCACACAGATTGCCCTTGGTCCGTTGATCCATGCTATATGGTTTTTGTGTGATTTGAACTTGTTTAGGTCAGGCAAAAGTCAATCCATAGGTCTATTTTAGGGTTTTTCTTTTTGAACTGTTTTTGGCTTTTTTTGACCACGTTTTTTAACTTTTTTGGCAATCATGGTTCTTTTGGGCAAAGTATTTGTCTATGTTTCAGCTACATACTACCCAAATCTCAGCCAAAGTTTTTGATGGGGGTCATGGATCACGATCCATGTTGCATCAGATCTGAACACCAAATTTGGCATGATGATTACCTGCCATGTCAGTAGTCTACTCCACCTCTTTTTTTTGAAGTTGGACCAATTTCTATTAGTCAAAAGCAAGTATTTATGTCTATCCTATGGTTTTTGACTAGTATTTGTGTTTGGCTATTTCACAAACGTTTTTCAATTTTTTGATATAGTGTCTTTTGGGAAAGTTGTTCCAAATGGTATCAGCAGTCTAGTGGTCAAATCTCAACCCCAGATGGTTATGGGGGACATGGATCTTGATCCATGTTCCACCACTTTTGAACATGAAATTTGGTTAGTAGTATGCTTGCACTCTGTGGATGTCATATTTTCACTTCTTTTTTGATTTGGAACCCAAAAACTTAAAAAACCCTAAATTTTGTGTCTAAAATGTTTGTTTTGCTATTTTTTCCGTATCAACCAATTTTGAAGTGATTTTTATGTTTTCCTTTCAAGAAAACTTGATCATATCAATGTCCCATTGATGCATAGTGTCACTCATCACTTTTCTGCAAAAATGGGCTCTGGGGGTCATGGATCACGATCCATGTTCCTCCACAAAATCTGGCCAGACTTTCCAGATTGCTTCTAAGGAGTTTGCTTATGACCTTGATCCACAACTTTTTGAATTTGGATCACTTCTCAAGTCTCTATCATCAAATTTTCAAATTTTTAGAGTTATGGTCGTTTTGGCCAAAATATAATTTCCACCCTTTCCTTCTTTGATCTTTCAGCCCAAATTTAATGGTGGTAGTTTCTACTTACCTAGTCTTAAGTATTGAAATGAAACATGAAACAAAAACAAACAAAAAAATACAACATAAAGTCAAAACAAAAAATAGTATAACACTCTGAAAGTAACGAGATAATTGGAGAATGAAATGATTTTGGCTATCTCACTCACAACTCTCTTTACCTCTCGAGAATAGTCCTAGCAAGCCCTCAACTTCTAAACTCTATTAGGCACTAAACCCCGTGTCTAATTGCTTCACTCCTGTCACGAATGGACTCAAAATGCAATGTAACTTGGGAGGAGATGTAGGACACCTAGGGGCACTATCCTACCAAGTGGTCGCAATCCAACAAGGTACCAAAATCAGGATCCATCATGAAAAAGGTCCTAAAATTGTAATAAATCAATCTAAAAAGGTGTCCCTATGCTCTACGAACATTATCCTATTGTTTAAAAAATAGTGATTTAAACACTCAAATCTGCAATTAAGAGTCTCAAACACATAGTCGAGAACCACAACAAAATTGGCAATGCTTATACTTGAATGAAATAGCAATTAGAGAGGAACACAATACAAATTTTGGAATTGAAATTGGATTACTCAATCATTAGAAAAAATTATTACAAGCTGGAGCAGTTTCGTAGCTTGAACATAAATTTTTCACAGCTCCCTCTTCTCCAAAAATTAAGCCTCCCTTTTCACATTCAAGTTATTGGCCTTTATACCTAGGGATTTCTAAATGGACAATGGCCGGCTCACATGGACCCTTACAATCATCATAAAAGAATTATATCTCAGGGAATTGACCTGCTACTCTGGAATCAGGATTTACACATAGTATCACTACACTACCTCGAAAAAATAATAAGAGTACAAATGTGGTGTTCGGCTACGTGTCCAGCCAGCTGGGTGCCCGTTCCGTCAATCAACTACTACACTCCACCTTTGCTATAAAGATGTCTGTTTTGAGTTTCAAAAAACTTGTTGATGCTATTCCAAAAACAATACATAGTCAAATATTGAAAAACTATGAAATTTTAGATGATGCTTACATTTACCTATGTAGGATAAATTTATCAATTTTGGTCACATTTAACAAACAAGGAAAGAACCATCCTAAGTTTAATACTAGAACCTTGCAACCACTATTTGAAAAGATAGTCTTTCAAACAATCTTTACATGCAAGCAACCCTAGTTTCAAATTAATTTAAGACTACTCACTGATAGAACGAATCATAGGTTGCCTCTCTTAACTATCTCAACCTACAAAATACTCTGCAACATAGGAGATAGTGGGTGCCATAGAGGACTCTAACACATTATTCCTTTGTGGATTGCTAGAGGTGCTCGGTGGTTCTGTGAGACCTTTAACTTTCTTATCAAGAATGCTAGCAATAGGATATAAGTGGCTCCGATGGTTGATTGAGTCATCGGCACATTACATTGTGTAGCTTTGGTGGCTCGTGTGGCCTCCTTATGAGCTTGAGTATTCTCACATCTACTCCCTCATGTTGCTTCCCTTCCAAAGTAGTGGGTGTAGTAAGTGCATCAATTTATCTATTGCTATGCCTCTCCTATTTGAACCATATAAGCATCGTTGTTTTTATCATTACCTACACGGCCACAAAAACTTTTCACATGTAAATGGATTCACCATGTACATGGTTTATAGAACTTACTCTCATTAAGATTTTTCTCTTGCTCTGGGATGATACCAATGGGTAATCAGGCCACTAAGGACATAAGCGTGCCTCCAATGGCATCAAAGTTTTTCAAGAGTGATGGAGAATACATAGTATTCTCACCATGGACATCAACCTATGTGCTTGTGGATTCTAGGATTGTGCCCAAACTCTTCTTTTCTACACATTGTAGTATCCACCTACAACATTTTCATAGAGCATAGCATCCATCATTTTTTGGGCTTCAACATGAATTAAAGCAATGTAATGATAAAGAAAAAAAAAATCCCAACAGAATTCTAATAGAGTCACCCTTTGTCTAAGAGATCAATTTTCCAAAAAAAAACCAACCACCCTATCTTGGGCTTCTATGTGAAATTTAAGGCAACTTAATGATAGAGAAAAGCTAAAAACCTACAAAAGTTTGGATTGTTCTCCTCTTTTTTAGAAATTATTTATTAAAAATAAGGTATCCAACCTAGCTTGGGCTTCCGTATGGAATTTAAGGTATAGAAACTAAAAGCATGGATGGGCCTCTAGATGAGATTCCATACACTTACTATTGGAAATAGGGTTGCAAATAGGGTTTTAGGGAAACACGCACAGCTCTTAAAAGATGAACAAGCTCAACGCACACCACTAAGAGTAGTATTACTAAGTGTGCAATGGAAAGATAAGATAGCCCTAGAGTGATGGGCGTGTATATACAATGTATGGGGGAAAAAACCTCCTAGTGAGGGAAAAATGCATCGGCGGTCCTAAGTGTGTATACACACATCAATACCACATATGTATGATAACAAATCACCCTAGGAGTGATGCAATGAACTAGAGATGGCACATAGAGTATAGCAAAGAGCCCTACTCGAAGGACATGATCAATCCACAAAGGGGAGTGTTAAACCCACAAGTTAGGAGTCTTTATTTTTTGCAGTAAAGTGTTTGTAGCCTTTTAGGTGATTTTCAATTTTTTGTAAGGGTAAAAGAATATATACCTCTTCAAATCAGGATACGATGTTATCTTGGGGATTGTAGCATTTTTACAAGAATGGAATGAAGGAGAAGAAGAGACTTTTACCATTATGAGATGGCGTTCATTCTGTTTTCTTTGTTTTCAAATTTCAATTGTGACTCAGGCTCTTGAATGTTTCCTGAATTTTGTTTCTAAACTATAAGTTATTTGAACACCGAATTAATGAAATGAATGCCTTTGTGTAATGACTATGTACTGTTTGTGAGTCCCCATAATCCCTAATAACACTTGGTGATCTTGCTTATTGTGAAAAGTATTTAGTGGGCCAATTGGGCAATGTGACTGGTTGGGGCTAATGGAGATGCAACCTGAGGAGCTCCTAAAGAAATTCTCTAATTGGGTTTAGGTATACATTGCAAACAAATAAGAGACCATCATTAGGAGATTTCGGAGGTCTTTTGGAGGGCCTTTTGGTAGAGAGAGGAAAATAAGCTCCTCCAATGAGAGAAGAGCCTACGTTACGTAGAAAAATAGATTGATATTAACAAAAATATAAAAGGTGTCCCTCTCCTCATTTAATAATCTAGTGGTCCTTGAAGACGAGCACTCTCTTTTATTTAATGTGAGCATCTTTTTCAGAAGGTAGATGCGGTGCATTTGATACGGGATACGTCATCACTAGAACTCAAAAAGTCACAAAACTATCAAGTGGTGGAAGATTTTGAAACTTTTGATACTGCCAATGCGTCCGGAACGCACATTTCTCCTAGAAATGAATGTCCAATTGCCTCGCTTAGACATCCAAAGAGGCCAAAAATGTCAAACACCCCTAAAAGAACATTTTACTAACGGCGCGCGAGGGGGCATTTCAAAATTTTGGAATGCCTCCTCGCGCGTCGTTAGTAAAAAGGCTTTTTTTCCCTCTTTTTAGGAAGCTTTTTGAGAGGAAAATGTCCAAAAACCTCTAAAAAGGGGCTTTTTGGAAAGATAAGTGTCCAAAAATCACTAAAAGGAGCTTTGTACTAACGGCGCGCGAGGGGGCATTCCAAAATTTTGGAATGCCTCTTCGCGCGCCATTAGTAAAAAGGCCCTTTTTTCCTCTTTTTAGGGAGCTTTTTGAGAGGAAAATGTCCAAAAACCTCTAAAAAGGGGCTTTTTGGAAAGATAAGTGTCCAAAAATCACTAAAAGGAGCTTTGTACTAACGGCGCACGAGGGGGCATTCCAAAATTTTTGAATGCCTCTTCGCGCGCCGTAAGTAAAAAGGCCCTTTTTTCTTTTTTTAGGGAGCTTTTTGAGAGGAAAATGTCCAAAAACCTCTAAAAAGGGGCTTTTTGGAAAAATAAGTGTCCAAAAATCACTAAAAGGAGCTTTGTACTAACGGCGCGCAGAGGGGCATTCTAAAATTTTAGAATGCCTCCTCGTGCGCCTTAAGTAAAAAGCCCATTTTTGGGGGTTTTTTGACATTTTTTGCCTCTCCGGATGTCGGAATGAGACAAGTAGACATTCGTTTTTAAAGTATTTTGGCGTTCCGGATGCATTGGTGGTGTCAAAATCCTCAAAATCTATCACTATTTTACAATTTGTGACTTTTCAACTTTAAGTGATGACGTAAGCTGCATTGAATGCGCCACACCTGCCTCCTGAAAAAGACGTTCGCATTAAATAAAAAAGTGACCGTTTTCAAGGACGATTGGGAATATAAATCTACTTTTTAGAGTGTCTGTTTGTCCTTTTGGACGTACTCACAAGGTGCAAGTGCATTTTAAAAAAAGTTTCTAGAGAGAGAAATACAATTTCTTACAAGGCCCTCCAAATGACCTCCGAAATTTTCTAATGCCTGGAAGCAACTGGGTGATTGATTTTGTAGAGGTTTGAGGAAGCTACTAAAGAGTGATATTGCAAGCCATGCACCTCTCACAAAACTACATGATTTTGGCAACTTAGTAGATGCATCAATGAGGGATAAAAAAAGGTATGGGACAAGTGAGCAGAAGAAAAGTAAGAAGAAAAAATCCAAGTAGGATTCAAAAGAGGAAGAGGAAGATTTAGATTCATATAGAGATGATGATTCAGATTCAAATTCAGATTAGGAGTTAGACACCAATGAGGATGAAGAGGATGCTTCAAGTGCAAAGAAGAAAAAGAGATTATAGAAGAAGAAGGATGCCAAGCCAAAGAAGAAAAAGGGCAAAAGAAAGAAGAAGAATGGTAAACCAAATTTTGATGATGCTAATAGTATATTCAACCTTCACCATTTGCAAATCCTTCAAAACAACCATTTTGTGAGGTATGTCAAAGGCCTAGACATGATTATGAAAATTGTTACTATAATCCTAACTTTAAAACCAGCACAAATGCTTACAAAGATGGAATCAGGGACAAATGTGGTAGCACCACAATCCTTTAGGACCATATTTCAGAATTTAGCTCAACCAAGGCCATTTCAACAAGGAAATTGACAAAATGTGCAAAGATTCCAACAACCAAATAATCCAATGCATTTATATACTTATTGTGGCACCTCGAGACATAGACATGGATCTGCATGTGAGCGTTGCATGCTGCCATAGGTTGAGCTGACACTGCTTCGGTCCCAAAATTTTTGCATATCATGATCGCCGTGGATGTTGTTTGCTGGTGTGGTTATGACATGCCGCGATGGGTGATGTTATTGACATCAAATCATGGCCTGTCATTGCCATTGCCACACATTGGTGATGAGCTGTTGTGACAATCCCGTAGCTGAGTTGGTTAGAGTGTTGGTCTTGATGTTGTGCCCTGTCCATGCAATCGAGCGATTGCATGCGCACTTCGAGTGCAGTTGGTCAAGCAGGTACTACTGATTGAAACGTTGGCATGTGAGCAAGAGAGAGGGCGAAGCCAAACAGCTCAAGCTGGTGCTCGTGACATGACGAACGGCTTTCATTAGGCTGTCGATAGTGCAGACTAGCAAAAAGCCATAGGACCCCGCGTGTTTACGCTTTTGTTGGCCCCTTCTACTACTCCATCTTGATTTTACGGCTTGTAGGTAATTTAATATTCCAAACAGGTGATACAGGACAAAATTCCGATATCAAACCCTAGCTTGTCATTGCCTCTGTCAAGGCGGTGGCCCTCTTCACGCTCCATGCAGAATGTCTTCTCCCACTATCCCACCTCATCACACCCCTGGTGCGAGGCCCCGTAATATCTGGGGCACGGGCACTCTCCCCCATCATACACTCGTGGGTAATAACTGCCAGATACTACATGGCGGTGGTCTCACAGATTTCGACCCAAACACATTCGCCCCGCATAACCCCCTAGCCACAACGCTGCTAAATGGAATAGACCACCATAGCCCGCTGCTCGGAAGTGTAGAGAAGCTCGAGGTTGCTAGACTGTTGCGCCATGATTTCGGCTTCTTCTCCCAACTAGCAGCTCACCCTCAGCATGCAAGTGGATCTGCGGATCCTCCTGAGGGCCCTGCCGCCGCTACAACCTCCCATGGTCATGCCACGAGCACTCAATAAGGAGGAGGCAATCAGACTTCTGTTGGAGGCAACCAGTTGCATGGATCCGGTAAGCCCTATGTCTTACTACCTGCTGTTCAGGTTAGGAAAACCCAAAGTGATTTAGAGAACAGGGCATTGATAGGACTTCTTGCCGGCCCTCACCCACCTGCAGACGTCCTTCGAGGGTGGATTCAAAATCAATGGGGGGCTATAGGGGCTGAAGTGGAGACCATACAGGCCTTACCCAGAAACCAGTACGTCTTCGTCTTTAAGAATGCGGATATGGCATTCCGAGTGTTGAGCACTGGGAAATGGCTACTAAGGGCGACCCCCCTCTGTCTGTTCAAGTGGAACAAGGACTATAAAGCTGAAAGAAACTCACTCAACCACTTCCCCGTTTGGGTCGAGTTCCCAAACCTCCCCCCTGCTCAGTTAGGCAAAGTTTTAGGAGGCAGACCGAGAGGGGATTATATCCCTGCATGGCACCCACAAGCCCTCATTGAGATGGACATCTCAGTCGACCTGCCACAATCGATGCTTATTGCATTGGACGATGGAGAATTCTTCGAGCAACCCCTAAGCTACAAGTACCTGCCCAATGCTTGCTTTCACTGCGGAGTGAAAGGACACTTCGTTAGGGAATGCCCTAAGAAAAACCCTAAGGCAGAACAAGCCCCCACGAATGCTAGCCCTTATATGAACGCCCCTCCTCCTCCCTCGAGTGTTCCTGCCCCCACTCCCCCGAAGCCAGAGAGAGTATTGACAAACAAGACTCCTACAGACAAGAGCAAAACAAGAGGACCCACTAGATTTGCCTTGCTAGCAGCCCTGCCAGAGTGGGAAGAATCCGACGTGGCAGAATCCATTGAACCCGACTCCGAGGAAGATGATGACGCGGACACTAGATTAGAAAGACAAGTCAACCAAGCAAACAAGGGGAATGACCCAAACTATAACAGGTCAACTTCAAGTAACAACCCCAACAAAGAGAACGTAGCCCCTATCCAGAAGGGTAACGCAGAGGTAGGGCCTTCTCCAATGGAAGTCCAGAAGGACAACAAGAGGGGGCACAACTCTGTATCGTAGCCCTCTCCTCGAGCTCAGACAAAAAATCGCAAGAAGAAATGTATTCCTAGATGAAAATAATCTCTTGGAACATTAAGGGTCTTTCAAACCCTCTCAAAGCCAAGAAAGTCAAAGGATGGATCAGAAACTTCCCTATGGACGTCATTGGGTTGCAAGAAATTAAAACTGTTGGAGACGAGCTCTCCCAAAGACTGAATGTCATCTCCAAAGACCACAATTGGTCATGCTCCTCTCATGACAAGGGATCGGGAGGCACTGCCATTGGCATACTTTTGATATGGAAAGTAAATACATACAAATCAATTAGAGGTACCTATTGGGTAGGAGTGGCTATTGAGTGACCAATGCAATTTATGATTCTGTCTGTCTACGCAGGGGGTTCTGTCAGAGACAGAACCCAACTCTGGCAGCAACTCTCCACTCTAAATGAGCCCACCATTCTCATAGGGGACTTCATCATGGTAGAGAGTATAGAACACCGATTTCCTCTCAGGGGTAATGTGATCAATGGAGTAGAAAGACATGAATGGAATCGATTAAAGGAACACCTCGACCTTTGGGATGTCGGCTGTCCTGGGGAATTCACTTGGCAGAATTACTCTAGAGGTCCTAATGCTAGAAAAGCAAGGCTAGACAGATGCTACCTACGCACTGCATTGGCCAGAAGCTTCAACAGAATCAAGGCCAAACCTAGGATCACTTCTTGCACCTCAGATCATTATCCCCTAGTTATAACCCTGGACGATAAATGTAAGAAAATAATGAATCATTGGTTTCACACGGACCCTTCCTTGTTTCAATTGGAAGAAGTACAGACCAACATAAAGTCAATCTGGGTACAGACCTTCTCCAAGGGTTTCACTCCCTCCAAGGCATGGACAGTAGCTTTAGATAACACTCACAAAGATCTGATAATGTTCAAAAATAAAGTTGCAAAAATAAGAAGGAAACGCAAAGACCAAATCTATAGCGAATTGGCTGAGTTGGAATGTAGCAAAAGCCTGAGCACCGATATTCAGGACAAGATTGCTACACTTAGGCACCAAATCCGGTTTGAGGAGTATCTCACCCTCAAACATGCGTTTTCTTTAGGGACTGGTGGGCAGGCAAAGTTGACAAACCTACTAAAGAAATGTTTCAAATTCTCATAAGAAACATAGTAGAGAGGCCATGCCATTGTTGGGGGGTCAGAACGGCAAGGCCCTCAATGAAAGTGAAAATCTAGCTATTGTCAAGGAGCATTTCTCCTCGCTTTTCAGTCCCAAGGAAACTCTGAATGATGAAGTAATCTCTGCCCGAGCCACAATCAGACAGTCTAGAAAACAAGTGATCCCCCCTCACTTAGCAATACAACTAGATTCAGGTATCATAGTAGGGGAAATTAAGAAAGCCATTGAGTCCTTAAAGCCGAAGAAGACTTCAGGCCTTGATGGAATCCCAACAGAGTTCTACCAGACCTTTAAGGAAGTCCTTGATCCCATACTTCTTAAAGTCTGGGAAGAATCAGTCAAACATGGCGCCCTACGAGTACAACTCAATACTGGAGTCATCAAACTTCTTCACAAGAAGGGGCCCAAAGAGATCATGGCAAACTGGCGACCTCTCACCATGCTAAATTCAGCCTACAAAATATTCACCAAAGCTGTTGCTATCAGGATATCCCTAGCCCTTGCTGAATGGCTGTGCACAAAACAGAAAGGATTCATCAAAGGGAGGAAAATCATGGAAGCAATCATCGCATTGTGGGAAGGAATAGAGCACGCAGAAAACACTGGCCAAGATTTTGTTTTTGTCAAAGTCGATTTCGACAAAGCCTATGACAGACTGGAATGGACCTTCATACTAGACTATTTAGCCATGATGGGATTTGGACCAGGAATAATCAGATTCGTGAAGACCCTGCTAGGGAACGCCCAGGCAAGAGTAGCAGTAAATAATGGCATCTCGGAACCTTTCCCTCTCAATCGGTCGATTAGGCAAGGATGCCCCCTTGCCCCCCTACTCTTTGCCACTGTTGCAGACTCTCTCAATTGGCTGGTCAAAACCAGAATGCAAGAAGGGATTCTCAAAGGAATACTACTACCAGACGGTAGGCAGCAATGCCTGTCTCAATTTGCTGACGACACCAATGGTCTGCTCAATAATGACGAATAGACACTCCAAAGCTTTTGGAAATGTCTGAAGACATTCCTATGGTTCTAAGATCAATCATGCTAAAACCGAAATCAGGGCTTCCCTCTCTCCACTTCCTAGATGGATCACAGAGCAAGGATGCACAATCCTTCAAGATGGGGTCATCTTCAGACTTTTAGGTATTCTGTTTGGCTTTAAAATTTCCATGGCCCAAAGGTGGCAATGGGTCTTGGATCGCTTCTCCTCCAAATTAAATCAATGGAATGGGTTCTAGTCCAACATCGCAGGAAGAGCACTGGTCATCAAGCATTTTTTCTCTTGCTACGTGATTTTTTTTCTCTCCTGCTGGAGACCCCCGGACTGACACCTAAAGGAAATAACCTGAGCATGTAGAAATTTCCTTTGGTCGGGGGACCCACTGAGAAAAGGCCTAGCTAAGGTAAGTTGGGACATTTGCTGCCTACCCAAGGCTCAAGGAGGACTTGGACTCTCCAACTTCAGCAAATGGGTGGACAAGCCAGCAGTGAAACTCATCCATAGGGCTTTAGACAATTCAGAAGAGGAATGGGAAACATTGCTATTCAGAAATATCAGCAAGTTTTCAATTAAAGGTTATAAGGGGATGCTCCCTCTACCCTGGATCTCCATATTCTTTGACCCTGTGGCGATAACCCCTAGTGGTTCCCCCCTTCTCAAATCACTGTGGGGAGCCTGGAATAGATATAGAGAGAATTTAAGAGTAAAATGGGACTCCAAACATAGCTACTACCTAAGAACCCACAAATCGTTGTGGTGGGCTATGCCTCCTATCCCCCCCCCCCCTCAGCGAGGCACAGATTAGGACAGCCAAACGCATCCACAACAAAGGAATCTCAACCTGGAAAAACCTGTGGCACAATCTCGAGCACAGGTGGCTCTCCCTTACCGAACTCACAAGTCGTTACCCCTTGCAACCTTGGGAAATAGCACTTATAGAAAGACGAAAGGCTCTCTTCCCAAAGGGACTAGAATGGACCCTCTCGAGTGAAAGCGACCCCTCCCCCAAGGCTTTCCACTGGGAAAATGGGAGCGCTTTGCCCAACCCCCCTACTCTGAACCCAATCCTGAAAGAACCTGTGCACAACTCTCTTAACAGGAAATGGAAATTTGCACTTAACTGTAGGCAATGGACTTTCAAATTCCAGGCCTTGTGGAATAGGGGTATCCCCACAAAGCATTCCGTCCTACTCTTGCTAATTTTGCACAGAGCAGTCTGGACAGGCCATAGAATGAAGAGTGCTGGCCTAGGAAACGGAGCTTGCTTACGGTGCAACAGAGACGAAGAGGACATCCCCCACCTGTTCATTAACTGTCCTAAAAGCTTAGAGATTTTGGCCCCTCTTAATGCAGGTCTAGGGTTCACACCCAGTTGGAAGCAACTTCTTCTAGGAGATACAGTTTCTTTACTGTCGGTTTTTTGTAATAGGATAAGAGGGGAGTTTTTTTGGATCATTTGGTTTGACCGAAATGACAGGTTGTTTAACAAGGCTTACCAGACTAAAAGTCTGAGAGAACTTTTTCACTGCTTTTCCTTGCAGGTTAACCAGCTAAAGCTTGATCAATGTAGGGTGTACGAAGCAAGCTTCAAAGTGCTTACCGACTGCATGAGCTATTACAATAGCGCCAACATAAACAAGCAACAAGAGGTTCTCCTTGATGGATCTTACACACATCTTCAAAGGATGCTTGATGAATGTAGAATGGATGTTGAAAGGCTACGAAGGCTACACAGCAATGGGATACGTCTGGTCGCTCGCATGCAGGATCTTTTAGAAAACCTGACAGCTTAAATGCCCTGTAAGCAGAATGGTGTTGATGATCCCCAAATTTTTGTAATTACCTCTAAATGTAATTTGGTGTTGGGTGAAAGCATGTATAGGTGGCCTGGAAAGTAATGTCAAAGACATTGCTTTTTTGTGCTTAAAAGTGGGTGTTTTAAAAGTGCTTCAAATCTCAAAAAGAATATCACTCTCCTAAGGTACGTCAATTAAGTCTCCTAACGTACCACAATTAATGAGACTAAATGTAATTTACTACTGAACACTGGGTTATTGTCCGCCGCTTCTTTCCCGCTACAACTTGTCTGAGCTTTCTTTGTCTCTGAGATCTCTCTTGGAGCTCTATCTAGATCCTCTTTGTCTCTCTCTCACAGAGCTCTTGCTGAGCTTTCTGTATCACTCAGCCCCCCCCCCCCCCCCCTCTCTCTCTCTCTAAGCATGGATCCTCTTGTGTCTGAGCTCGCGCTCATCTCTCTCTCTCTCGGCACTCTTTCTCTCTCTCTCTCTCTCTCTCTCTCTCTCTCTCTCTCTCTCTCTCTCTCTCTCACGAAATCTATCTCTATAGGTTCCTCTTCTACTTGATGATTCTTGAGGTATGTAAAAACTTATTATGCTTTGTTAGTATCTTGCTAATTAGTGCAAGAGGTGCCATGTATTAATTAAAAGTATAGCGTGTAGTTATGATTTGTATTGTATTTCTTGTAGAGCAATCCTTTGAAAGTACTGCAACAATGGAGCACAGTGAAGAACTGTCTATCAGCTCATCGTCATTGAGTAGAGAAGCTCAACTTTAGTGCAAAAAATTAATAAGGGAATATTGGGCTGCTCAGAAACGAAAGCAACGTAAGGCAACGGTCAACTTTGTGACGGAAAGCAATACAGGGGAGATGGATGAAAGAAAGAAACGAAGGATATGTCAATCTATGGTACAACGCTTTGATACATTAACCATGGGAATGGATGCAAGTGGTAGGAAGGAAATCTTTGATGAACTTCTTCAACATCCTTGCTTCCTTACTATGCAGAGTAAATCCAAAGAGTTGGAAGCAATTATGCTGAGAAACATCCGCAACACTTTGAATCATGTGAAGGTCCCAAGATCTTCAGACGAGTTTTTTGTGAAGAAATCAGCAATGATGATGTTGGTGAATGGTGGAAGCAAGGAGAAAAACACTGACATGAGCATACCACAAGCTGCCAAGCTTATGGGGATCCACAAAAGAAACTTATATTCAGCCAAACATCACTTCATAGTGTCAAGTGAATCTGATGGTTCGTTCCCTGCATCTGCGTGTCATAGAGATGATGCACGGAGAACTCACATCACTCAAACTGTTAAAGACATAGTCTTTCAAATTTGGATGGATGAGACGAGGGTGTCCCCCAACAAGAAAGATGTTTGCAGTAAGAGACTAGCTAGATGTTCATATGTAAAGCATCCAATCCACCTTCTTGAGGAGCCTCAGGTAATTGATATATTTTTTTAGCACTTTTTATTGGTGCTACAACTCATATTCCTGTTACAACATTATGTTTCTATACCACTTTTTATTGGTGCTACAACTCATTACTGCCACAACATTATGTTTCTATACTTCTTTTTATTAGTGCTACAACTTGTTTTGGTGTTTTGCACCACTTTCTAGTGGTGCTGCAACATTAAAAAGTGGTGAAACATCACTATACTGGTCTCTAGTTGTATCTGAACCACTTCTAAAATTTGATCAATAGTTCTAAATGTTTTTGAAGCACTTTTACTTGTGTTTCCACACCACTTTTTAGTGTGTTTGAACCAGTTTTTAATGTTTTGCAGCAGGTTTCAATGTTTAAGAAACAGTTTTTACTAGAAATGCACCAACGCTTCACCGTAAACCCTAGAAAGTGGTGTTCACCCACTAAAAAGTCTTGTTTACCCAATGCTAACAAACGTGTTTTACAAACTCGTAGGGGTGTTACAGGTGAAAACGTTTTTGGTGGTGAAGCTCACTTTTTCCAAGTGATGTAGCAGCTTTTAGTCATGGTGCAATAGTTATAGTAGTGCCATAGACTTTTTACTGCCGCTGCACGAATGGTGCCCACCACCTTATGATGGTAACCAAAACCATATTAGTGGAGTTTGAACACATTTTGTTAGTAAACACTTACAAGTGCTGTCACACTACAATGAAGTGGTGCACACAACACTTACACGTATAAAAACCACTTTCACGTGGTGTCTGACCGCATTCAAGTGGTGAGAAGCCACTTTCATGTGCTAAGTCACTACGTCAGTCCATCACTCCATGCAAGTGGTGAGGCACCACTCCCAAGTGGTGTGACACCACTTTCAAGTAGAAACTAAAACCTTATCACTGCAATCAAGCGGAAAATTCCCGCTTTCAAGTGGCCAGACACCGCATTGAAGTGACAAGAAAACGTGTTAAAGTGGTGACTGCCCACTTTGAACTAGTTTCTCACCACTCTCAAGTGGTCATCAAGTGGTGAGACACCACTTTCATGTGCAAAGTACTACGTTAGTCATCACTCCATGCAAGTGGTGAGACACCACTCCCAAGTGGTGAGACACCACTTTCAAGTGGCCAAACACCGCATTCCAATGACTTGAATCCGCGTTCAAGTGGTGACTGCCCACTTTGAACTAGTTGCTCACCATTCTCAAGTGGTCATCAAGTGGTGAGATACCACTTTCAAGTGATAGCTTAAACCTAGTCACTGCAATCAAGCGGCAAGCTCCCGCTTTCAAGTGGACAGACACTGCATTCAAGTGACCAGAATCAGCGTTCAAGTGGTGATTGCCCACTTTGAAGTAGTTTCTCACTAATTTCAAGTGGTCATCAAGTGGTGAGACACCACTTTCATGTGCTAAGTCACTACGTCAGTCATCACTCCATGCAAGTGATGAGGCACCACTCCCAAGTGGCAAGACACCACTTTCAAGTGGTAGCTAAAACCTTGTCACTGCAATCAAGCAGCAAGTTCCCGCTTTCAAGTGGCCAGAAACCGCATTCAAGTGACTAGAATCCGCGTTCAAGTGGTGACTGCCCACTTTGAAGAAGTTGCTCACCACTCTCAAGTGGTCATGAAGCAGAGTGGTGAGCGACTAGTTCAAAGTGACCAGTCACCAATTAAAATCTAGCACTTAAAAAGTAGCTGGGAGGGACAAAATACTAGACGACAGACCAGCATCAAAACTAGAAAGTGGTCCAACACAACTTGGAAGTGGAGGAGCTCTTGTGAAAAGTAAAGTGGTCATCAAACACTTTTCACAAGAGCTCCTCCACTTTCAAGTTGTGTTGGACTACTATCTAGTGCTAATGCTGGTCTGTCGCCTAGTATTTTGTCCCTCCCAGCTACTTTTTAAGTGCTAGTTTTGAACTTCCCCAGAACTTTCATGTCCTTACTCACCACTTTTTAATCCTTGCCCACCATATTCAAGCAGTGCACACCATTTTTTATTGGCGGTTCATCACCGTCAAGTGGTTTGAATTCACTTTTAAGTCGTGCCAAACCACTTTTTAGTTACGTTGAATGCGGTTGCTCACCACTATTAAGTTGTCCTCACACAACCTCTTAATATTCTACCTTTTTTTATGGTTACTAGTTTCTACACTAATTTGTATTTGTGGTGCATTATTTTTACAGGTAAAACAATACTACTGAATGTATCATTACTAGTTTTTAGTTTTTAGTGATATAGAATCACTTTTTAATGTTTTGAAACAATTTAACTAGTTTTGAATGCTAAGTTTATTTTTAACATTTGTATACATGTATATTGCAGGTGGAGCTTTATTTAAGATTCAAGACAAACTATGCAGATATTCAGATTTCGCAACGTTGCTTCGAGTCTATGAAACCGTTCTTTGTCCGAAAATTGAGGGATCGCTACACCTGCTGTTGTATTGTGCATGTACAAATGATTTTCCTTAAAGAGGTAGTAAATCACATGCGGACTCCAAGTTTTGATCTTCATGGTTCTTGTTGCGTGTGCACGTGCCCTATATGCCTTCATCATGATGAAGTTGTCAACCATGGATGTCTTGCATACAAAAATGCAAGTATGAGTACCACTTCACTGTTGGAGTCTATACTCTGCCCTATACTTGCAGAAAATAGTTTCCATAGCTACCAATGCTTAATGGGAACATGCAATGCATGCGGTGTAGGTAATATTCAGATCTGTCCAAGAGAAGAAGTTGAGCAGAGTAAGCAAGTATCTATGAAGTTTTTTGAAAATATAGTGGGTGCTACTGGATTAAACAATGAAGCTAGAAAGAGCACTGTGAAAGACATTGTCCACAAGAAAATGCTGCCTAGAGAACTTTTGCGAGTGTACCAAGACCACTTGAAGAAGTATGTCACTCAAAATTTTATATTTAGGTGGCAAGCACAACAGTTCAAGGATTGCATTTCTTTGTTTCCAAATGATGTGGTTGTCTCCGCCGTTGACCTTGCAGAGAACTACTCCTTCAAGGAGCAAAATGAGATCCAGTTAATGCATTGGTACACTAAGCAGGTCACTATCTTTAACCTGATTACTTATTTCCGCATCACATCAGGTGCAATAAAGAAGACCATGCACTTTTTTGTCTCAGATGATAAACAACATGACACCTTATTTGTGCAACATGCTTTTCTCTTACATGCTCAATGGTTGAGAGATCAAGGGCTAAGCTTTAAAAAACATTGGGTTTGGTCAGATGGCGCAACTTCACAATTTAAAGCAAAGCGACCGTTTTACTTTGTTGCTAGATATTGGAGCCTTACTGGCATGGAAATGAATTGGAATTTTTTTTTGCTCAGGACATGGAAAGGGGGAACATGATGGGGATGGGGCTGTCATTAAAAGGGCTCTAACTCATGAGCAATTGTTGACTTGTGCAGTTGAAGTTGTCTCTTTTTTGAGAATGCATCTCAGTACTGGAGCAACTGCTATGTATGACAAGCAAAAGAGGGAGTTCAGTAGGGTGTTCTGGGAGGTCAAGCTAGGCGATGTTCAACGATCCCATCAATGGGACTGCAAACCATTGAAGGGATCAAGAGCAATGCACTGTGTGAATGGGTATTCTGAGAACAACACTTGTGCATTGCGATCAAAATGGTTGTCATGGTTTTGTTTTCCTTGCAGGCTTGGCCATTGGAGAAAGTGTATGAACAGATCACATGTGGAGACATGGCAATATCACACTTTGGAGCCACTTGCTAATGATTCCCAGTCATACGGAGACTCAGACGATGAGGAGTTCCATGGTGCCACTTATGCAGGTCATTATGACTCCTTAAGCGATGCTCTCACACCTGGAGACAATTTTCTGTCACTTCTGAAGAGAATAATGAGGAGGCTGTTGACTTCTACATTTTGAAGTGTGTAGTAGCTAAGGTCCTAACAACTAACGAGCAAATTGATGCACGGGGCAATAAGATAGAGAAGCATACTTATATGGTCACGGGCCATTGGTATAAATCCCTACAAGAAAACTTGTATGAAATGTGGGATAACAAGCTAGTAGTTTTCATATATTCCCACTTGATAAGGGAAATAAAGTTCCTTATGGAGCATGTAGTGCTCGATGGCATAGGAGAAGTGTTCGAACTTTCCAATGAAAACCATGAGGGAATATACAATAGCATGCCCTTTGAATTGTAAATCAAATCTGATTTTATATCATCTAGTGAAATATTGAACAAGATGGAATTGGTGTAAACGTACAATGGAATTGACGTGTTGGTTTTTGAGAATGCTTCACCACTCCCCCCTCTCCCCCCCAAACATCACCACTAAAAAGTGTTGCAGTTTCAGAAAAACTCAATAAAAATTTACCACTTTTTAGTGGTACTAAAGTAGTTTAGCACCACTAAAAAGTGGTTTAGCCCCACTAAAAAGTGGTTAAGAATGCTTCACCACTCCCCCCAAACATCACCATTAAATGGTGTTGCAGTTCCAAAAAAACTGTTACAATAACATAATAAAAATTTAACCACGTTTTAGGGGTTTAGCACCACTAAAAAGTGGTTCTGAGACATTCAAAAGTGTAGAGACATGTATAGTGCAGAGACAGTAAAGTGCCAGAACTTCTGTATATTACAAAAAGTATATTACAACAATTATCCAGAAACGTCTACAGATCCACCAAGAATGTACAATATATAACGCTTCTGGCACTTCCGGATGTACAATCTCATTCATCTCCATTTATAACAAAGTGCTCAAAGACTAGACTTGAAAGTTCATCTTTGGGATTGCTGATGGGGTTTGCCTTTGTATACTCCAAGGTATTGGGGGTTAGTGCCCATCTGCACAGCCATGGCAACAGTGTGCGCGTGAGGTAATCAGGGTCTTGTTCTTCATCAAGAGGATCAAAGGTGGGTGGACATATACAGTTGTCCTAGACATTGCGCAGATTTTTATATCTGGAGTCATCTACCAGGAATGTCCAAGAGGAGTCATATTCTGGAAACTTGTTCCAGACATGGTAAAGGGTCTTGAAAGACACAGGTTCACCTGCAAGGTCTCTTGGAGCTCCAACAATCTCTTCAAAATACGACCACTTTTCATATTGCCAATTTGAGAAGAGATTCCTAAAGTAATAAGTCCTATGTTCCCATATGTCTGGCCAACATGTACTGAGGATATGCTCAATGTTAGCAGCAGTACAAGTGCTTCAAATCATTGCATCTGCTATTTGTCTCAAATCCCAAACAAATTACTCAACATCTCTACGGTAGTAGATCCACAACTTCTCGTCCACTCTTTTTAGTTTAACTCTGTCGGAAGCTGGACGTGGAGGGTGTTTAAGTTGTCCAATCTTTGGATCACATTTGGTTACATCTCATTTCACAAATAGTCCATCGAGATCAAGGATGATGAGCTTTTTGATCTTGCAGAAATTTGAAACAAGATATCCCCATCCAGGGCAGTTTGGCAAAATCTCCTCAATTTCGGGGCAAACTGCTGGTTCCTGGTCTTCCTCTACTTTATCTGGTGTTACATCTACATCCTGCTCTGCATCCTGCTTAGCTGCTATGTCTTCAACCTTCTCATCTGGTTCTTGAACATCTCCAATCCAGCTGAGTTCTTCCATAGACAAGTACCAGGCCTTAAAAACCTCAATCAGACTGACATATTAACCTTTTCAAAATACACTTGAAAAGTTTACCTTCCAGGCTATTGATTTCCATTTCATTAATTTCCTGAACTTCTATGGCAATAGTCCACTTGGCAGGAGATACTGGAGAAAAAATAAGCTCTACTTGAAGATGCTCATGATGACGTCGGAAAGAACAATAGGAGTACAATAAATAGACAGTCAATGAACAATATGAGTACAATAAATAGACAATCAATGAGCAATAAACAACTAGTGAATGAAAAATAAAGCCGTCGTTTCATTATCATCAAAATGAGGGTACAAAGACAAAATTACAAAGAGGCTACAAAGCACAAAAGGTTAATAGGGGCTACAGAAGTTTCTTGCGGGACTTTGGTTTGGGAGGTTTAAGGTTGGGTGCTTGGAGGTTAGTCTTTTTCTGAGAAGATGAAGGCTCCTTGGATTTTTTACCTCCTGGAGTAGGCTCTGGAGGCTTGGATGCAACCTTAGCTTTTCTCTTTGGTGTGGTACGCTCTTCAGTGTTGCTCCTCATTATACAAGTTCACTGTTGTATCCTTTTCAATTGGCTTCTCAGATGATTTTTCAGCGTCCTCTACATCCTTGTTCATTGTAGGTTTTGGCTTCAGAGGCACCTCGGCTGACTCCTTGGATGCGTCACCTTGAGCTCCCACTACATCTGCTCTTTTTTTAGCCCTTTTTTCTGCCTTTTGTTGGTGCGGAGTGTCTTCACCTGCTTGTTTCTGGGATGCATTATTATCCCCACACCCACCACACATGCTATCAATATTGGGCTTGCATGATGACCCAGCTTGGGAGTGTGCTACATAAAAGACAATGTAATAATACTCAATATTAAGTTATGTGAATATTCAAAGAGAAGAATGTTCCACAGAATATTACCAATTCCATCATATAGGAGATCCAAAGATGCCTTCCATTGGATCTTTCTCTGCAATTACATGGAGAAAAGAAACAAAATGGTCAAGAAATGAATCTACAATCAGCTTCATATCATAAGGTATAAAAACATCGATTACCTGTACCAACATGCTCATCCATGTTTGCCTCTCGAGGTGCCAGCAGCTTCGAAGCATCTTTTAAAGGTTCCTTACATCCATGAAATAGACACTGGCAGGCAAACTTAAAGGCAGTTACAAAACAAAGTGGGTGATACGGATGTTGACACCGGAGCATGTAGACACCGGTAACAACAGTCTGCATGATAGACATCCCACAAGCAACACAATCACCTAACTGTACACAGCTATTGTCCGATCCCAAATGAACAGGCAACCTGACAGGAAGGATAGGCATTCTTGACTTGAACAAATTAATAATCATTTCCACAAATTGAAGATGCCCTGTCACCACTTCTACTTCCCATAACAAAGTGTCATGCTGACCCTGTAAAAAAATAGCATTGCGTACTTTATAAAACAGTATAAGTGTTTGTGCATTACTTTCAAGAGTCTTCATCACTTTATGTGGTACCACTTAAGAGTGTTATATAAACACATTTAAGTGGTCTTTCACCATATAAAATGGTCTCTAATCATTTTTTTCTAATTATAGTTTAACTACTTTTAAGTAATATCAACTACTACTAGGTGAATCAATCAAGCTTACATACCTGTAACTGTGCTGCCTCTTCACCTAGGTTATCGAGATTGTGCACTTCAATATCAAGTCCCATGTCTTTGAGAGCCTCCTTTCTGATTTGAATCAAGGTCTCAAGCTTTGCCATTGCTTCCTCGTTTGGTATAAGCCCAGCCTTATGCAACTTGAGTTCCTCCATATCCTTGTTTAGTCTCTCTACGATCTTGGCGGTGCCTCGCATCAAACCAACCTGCTCATCTCTCTTTGTCTTTGATTCATCTAAAGTAATTTTTATTGCTTTGAGACATTGCTGCTTCTCTTTTAACTTTTCAGCAGCATTAGCCTTCATGTTAGAAATAGCTGCTACATCAGCCGTTGACGAAGAAAATGTAGTCAAGGAAACATTTGACATTCCAAATGTTCCCATCGAGCCAAAGACCCGCTTCTTTTGAAATTCCTCCTTAGCCTGCCCTGAAAACTGATGTCCACGTGAGTATGTCTGCCAGTCAAAGCCTGTGCCAGTACTGTCAGTGTAATTAGGCATATTTTCTGCATTAAATTTCCACTCGCTTCCAAGACATGGACTGTTTGTGGACCTCCATTTCTCCAATTTCCTATTTAAAGTTTTCTGTTGGCGTAACATTTTGATAACACCTTCAGCATACACAGCCCATGCAACTAAACCTTCAGAATCATCATCACATAGGAGCGTCGGATCCTGGCCAACCAAGCATAGCCCATCTTCGGTATGAAAATCTTCCTTGGTGAAGCAAAATTTTGTTTGAGTGGGCAAGGCCACTCATGGTACTGCCCACCTCCCTGTAAGAACATATAAGAATGCATGTTAGTATGTAATGAGCCATAATTAAACTTGTTTTATCAACAATAAGAAGTGGTTGAAATGATTTCTGCACCATTCTCAGTGGTACTGCAAAATTTTTAAGTGGTGGTGTACCACTAAATGGTTCTCAACCACTTAAAACTGGTTAGGTAACACTAAAAAGTCCTACTACACCACTATTTTCTAGTGATACATCCCCTTTTGGTGTTTCTTCACCACTTTAAAGTGGTGCTCCAACACATAAAAGTGGGCTGAACCACTGTTCAGTTGTGCTACACCAATGTGAATTGTTGTACACAACTTAAAACTGGTGCTACACTCCTAAAAAGTGGTGCTACACCAATAGAATGTGGTATCTCCTTGTAAAGCTTCATCATGTAAAAGCACTTAACCACCACTTTTAGCAAAGATGCAGAACTAACGATTATTGCACTTTTGTAAAGCATCACTAAAAAGTGGTTCTACAGCTTTGAAAGTGGTTGACCATCACGCACCACCACTTAAATGTGATTTGAACCACAAAAAGTGGTGACCACCACTTTATTGGTGTTTACCACTTTATACCAAATAACGTTCAGGTTAAGAAGCACCATTTTTCAGTGGTCCTACACACTTTTAAGGTACCAAATAACGTTCTAGTTAAGAAGCACCACTTTATAGTGATGTTCACCACTTTATAGTGGTCTTCACCACTATAAACACCATTTAAATGTGATTTGAATCACTAAAAGTGGTGAGCACCACTTTATTGGTGTTTACCACGTTAAACCAAATAACGTTCAGGTTAAAAAGAACCACTTTTCAGTGTTTTTACACACTTTTAAGGTACCGAATAACGTTCTAGTTAAGAAGCACCACTTTATAGTTATGTTTACCACTTTATAGTGATGTTGACCACGTTCTAGTGGTGAAGACCACTAGAAAGTGGTGCTTCTTAACTAGAACGTTATTCTGTACCTTAAAAGTGTGTAGAACCATTGAAAAGTGGTGCACCATCGTGATGCTTCGCTTAAAAGTGACGCTTCACCACAAAATAGTTAGGGTTTTCCACTGGAAAGTGATGCACCCATTGTATTGCCAGTTTTTACTAGAACCTTACCTCTTTTTAGTGCTGCTTAGCACTTTAAAGTGGTCCAGTATCACTTTTAAGAGATGGTGCACCATATCAGCATAACTATGTAGTGATGCAACCATGGTTTCTGCCCAACTTTAAAGGGTGCTGCAGGTGCACCACTTCAACACAGCCTATCAGTGGTGCTGTACCCATAAAAAGTGGGGTTCACCCACTTGATATTTACTAGTGGTGTGCACACTACTCTTTCCTAATAAAGCAACACTTTAATTGAATCCATGGGGAAAATACCTGCATCTAACCTGCTGAACATTTTTCTTCTTAGGTGTACCCTTGGGGGACTTGGAAGTTCTTTTTGTAGCATGCATGTGCAAAAAATTCCGAAATTTTACAAGACATAAAACCAATTTTAGAAATGCATGCATGATGCATCTAACCCGTTTTGATAGGCGACTCCTACGTAGAGCTCTTTCCCTTCCTAGGTGTACCCTTGTCAGAGTCTGAAGGTCCTTTTGTAGCGTGGTTCTTCATCCTGAAAAAATAACAAATGCCACATAGATACAAGATCAATAGTTAAATGCATTCATGCTTGAACCTGCATGATGCATTCGTATAAGCATGCACACATAGTTGATGAAATCTGCATTCATGCTTCAAGCTGCATGATGCATTTTTATAAAGCATTCACAAGGGTGATCAATTAGATGTGCACAATGCATATACATTCCAGAAATAAATTCTAAACTTACACATGCATCATTAATAGTTACAATCCATGATTATCTTGCCACACATTCTTTTTTTGCAATACCCTCCCCAACAGAGGGCAGACCATATCGCCAGGGGTTGAACCTGGGTCCTTACGCACCCACCCATTCACTTTAACCACTAGGCCAAGTCCCCTTTGGTTATCTTTCCACACATTCAGAGACAAGCATACAACGCTTCTACATCTGCATGAAGCATGTTAAAACATGGATCAATGCTACCTGGAAATGCTACCTAGGAAAACCAGCCACATTCAAATTCAACCAACATTCGAGATAGAATTCTTCAAGCTACATGATGACACATACCTATTGCTGCTCTGCAGGGGAATTTTACTGAAGTGGATGACCAACCCAGCAAAAAGTACTCCTCTTGAATTTGTTGTTGTGATGTTGCTGCTTGTTGCTTCGGCTAGCAGAGAAACGCAAAGGAGGGAAGAAAGAGGGAATCAGAAACCTGAATGGAGCTGGCAAGACAGAGAGAGGGGGGAGGAACGAGCAAGACAGAGTGGGAGGGACGAGACTCGAGAGAATATTTGCATTAAGTGCTTGAACGTACCTTGAGGTGATCATTAATGAGTAAGCGCTTTCACTTAGTACACGTCAAATTTTAACCCTTTTTTTCCATAAATTTTGAATTTAATCCCACTGTTTCAAACGCCTAAACCACCCATTTTCTCAACACCAAAAACCATATACTATATAGTGGCAAAAGCGGTCCACCTATACATGCTTTCACCCTGCTATCGGATCATATGGAAGCAACATTTTGTAAAGCCCCACAATGTAATTTTTTTCTCTACTTAATATAACACTCTCACACCCTTTATGGTTTAAAAAAAAAATGCCGATATCTCAACTTTGGAGATGGTCTCTTTGATAGTTTCCCACGTTGATCACATCGGCGCATCATAGGTGGTTGGCCTCTTGGGATTGTTCTCACGAAATTGTAGATATTCATCCTATTTACTCTTATTTCATCTTTATGGATCAACTCTTATGATGAAAAAAATAATTTTGCCTTTACTTCTCCCTCTCCTTATTTACAAGGCTATGCAAAACTTCTCGATCTAGCTTCTTCTTCCCTTGTACCTTCTAACTCGCACCAGACTCGTCATTCATTCCTAGTATGCCAATTTATGTATATGTTACTCGTTATGTGATCAAATGCACACAAATTTATTGCAAGTATATTTACTATATCAGCATTATATATACTGATTACTCTCTATAAGTATTTAATCTCTCTATTATGCTATTTATATAGCCATATCTAGCTATGAAGTGGAAATTAGACATTTACAAATCAAGAATATACTTTTAATGTCAGTAATAAACACTAAAATTTAGGCAAAAAGAGAAAGAAAGATGATGCAACACTTAGCTTTGATTCCCCATATCCGTGATTGACAGCACTCCCAAGTGCGTGACCTTGGCTCTGATGCAAGAGTAGTTATCCTCAATTATCTAGAGATTTTGAAATTTTACAAAAATTAAACTCATCAAGAAGTAATAAAACAATAAAGTTAGATGAATCAAAACAAAATTGTGTAACTATTTGAATCTTCAATATTTGGAGTGTAGCCTCGTCTCTGATACCACTGCTACAAACGGATTCGTGGAGAGCCCTGCAAAATATCCAAAATAGAACACAACAAGCCATAAACAAACAAATCTTCATACCCGAGGACTGTCACAAATCCATAATCGAGCTCAACACGAACAAAGAGAGATAGAGAGTGAGATAGAGTGAGAGAGCACATGCAGGTGCACCTCCTAGAGCGAAGTGCTATGCCGGCATGATGAGAGAGAAGAGAGGAGAGGAGAGGAGAGGAGAGAAGAACAACTTAGACATTGGGTGCAATCTCCCCACGTGCAAGAGTGACTATTTCCCTCTTGCACGTATTTGATTTATAATTTTTTTGAATGGTCAAAGTGAGTACAAACTGGCCGACCGGTCATAAACGACCAAAGCTCATAAAGAGCACTTGAATAATAAATTGTACATTAAATGTATATCTGTTCACATAGGCCTAGCTTGGTCAAGCCTTTTCCACCTGCCTGCTGTAATAAATACCAAAATATCCATTCCATTACAAAGTAGGTCTTTCACAGTTATCATGGGAGTCCTTTACAAGAGGGGAATTGATCAGATATTGAGAAGATGTGTTCAACATTTTTAACAAAAAGTAGTATTGATTGAGGCCCATTCAAAGAGTGGGAGTGGTCACTTTTCAAGTGACATTATAACAAATAGATTTCTTCAAGCATGTTTATGGTGGCCTTTAGTTTTTAAGGATTCTCATCAACATGTACAGACTTGCTTTACTTGTAAGAGAGATGATAGACCACAGGATATAGACATGATGTCTTTACAACCAATTCTTCCACTTGAGCCTTTTCAAAAGTGGGCTTTACATTTTTCGGGACCTGTCAAACCAACTGAAAAATTCACAGGAAACCAATACATTTTAGTTGCAACTAACTATTGCACTAAATGGGTGGAAGCACAATCAATGAAGAATAATAAAGCAGAAAGTGTAGCAAAGTTCTTGTATAAGAACATAATGACAAGATTTGGATGTCCAATGGAGTTGGTATTTGATCAGGGATCCCATTATATCAATACAGTGATCAAGAAGTTAACTAAATATCACTTGATTGTGCACAAGAAGTCTATAGTATATTACCCTCACAAAAATGGCATTAGGAAGAGGATGGGGTGTAGGAGGGCCTCTTTATTTTTCATGAGCTTATGGAGGTGATTAACATTTTGACAAATAGGTATATACCATGTGTGCAAGAATGGTGGGTGTGTAAGAGATATCTAAGAGTGGTCAAAGGATGTACTTTTCCCCCAAAAAGTAAGGTGAACAATTCTATGATTTTCAGCCTTCCATAACTCCCACATATGATCTCCAATTTGAGCAAAGATCATAGATCTACAATCTACGCGTTGAACTCTTTCCATAGATGTGCTACATGATATAGTTTTACTCGCTAGATTTTAAATTTCATTTTGCAAGGAACTTTGAATTCAAATAAACTAGCTGTTTTGCCTGTTTGAATGCAAAAGTTGTCCTTTAATCACTTTCTTAATACAAAAGGTTTGACTCTCTTAAACTTCCAAATAAAGAGGCCCTTCTAAATCCCATTATCTTCCTAATGTCAAGCAAAGTCCACTAACAAAACCTTGATAAGAGTATTGAGGATAATGGTGTCAAAAAATAGAAAAGATTGGAATACAAAGTTAGATTCAGTATTCTGGGCATTTAGAATAGCTTTCAAAGTCAATACTAGGAAGACACCATTGAAGATGGTGTATGGACTAGAAGCTATTGTGCCAATGGATTTTGTGGTACCAAGTTTGAGAATGGTAGTAAAGCACAAATTATCAAGAGAAGACGATTCAATCCTTAGACAGAAGCACCTTGTAAAATTGGAGGAAATCATAATCAAGTAGCTTATCTTACTTAAGAAATTCAAAGGAGGAGGCAGGCATGGGTTGACAAAAATTTGAAGCACAAAATCTTTAATGAGGGTGATTGGGTGTGGGTGCTATTGTACAACATCAGGTTGGGAAAGAGATCTAGAAAATTAAAGTTGGACCACAAATCGACTTATTGGCAAACATTCAGGGGAGAATTTTTCCAAAGGCAGTAAATGGTTTTAGATTAAAACCTTTTGTTAATGAGGGGACTCATTTTGAGGAAAGTGGGACAAGTTCCTTAAATCAAGGAGAATCTATTGGGGAGGTTTACATAATAAGTGGAGATGCGTCAAATCTCTCACTTTCCAAAGCTAAAGTTCAAAGTGGATTTATCTTCTTTTTTGCACTAATCCTTTCACTCATCTCCCGTGTGTGTGTACTACTCTACATTCTATGTTTTCTCTCTCGTGCATGCTATGATTAAATGTTTGCTCACTGCTATCAAAGTGGAGGACACAGTGTCACCCTCTTGCAAAGTTTAAGGAGTGGACACTATGGTGACGAGAAGGTCAGCTTGCAAAGCTAGAGAAAATGGTCAAGCTGCTTCAGCGTCACCTAAATTGCTCATTGATGAGGAGTTGTCAACACCACTGGAGGAGTCTCCACTAGCTATGGAGATAGGGGCAATAGATTCCACCTTTGTGGACATGAAACAAGAACTAGATTCCAATCTACCACTACATATGGAATGGTTGAAGAATATTTGACTATTGGACTATTGGATATGCTATGCTCCCCTGGAAACATTGGAGAAATAACAAGTAGAAATACTAACGCGACAGCCGCGAATGCAAGAAACACAACTTTTAGCAAAACTTTTAGATTCCAACCTGCCACACTGCATAAGGAATGGTTGAAGAAGATTGGACTATTGGACTATGCTATGCTCCCCTGGAAACATTGGAGAAATAACAAGTAGAAATGCTAATGCGACAGCTGGAATGCAAGAAACACAATTTTTAGCAAAATTTATCTTTGGTACGTCGAAGATGCAAGTTTGCACATATGATTGCAACATGGTGCCAGAGTGGATGTGTATGATGTGTATATGTTGTAGGTGATATGCATGAATTTGGATGTCTTTCTAAACCATGTGGTGAGAGTTACAAGAAATTCTATTTCCTCCTTTTTTGCTATTAGAGCTTGTCTTGAAGGATTTGGGTTGTGTCAATCGATGGAACTTGACATAGAGATTCATTTAAAGCATATAAACACATATAGGACAAAATTTGATGAAAAAATATTCATTAAGTCAAAGATCTATCTTCGGTGCACCAAAGATAAATATGCCTGGAATTGGTTCTTTTTTGGCCTTTGCCTCTTGGGTACTTCTGTTGGGTGCTAACTAAGCCTGCGGGAAAGTTTGGGCTCAAGTGGTGGGCCAAAAGTCTTTTGTGTGCACTCTTTTGTGTATTCTTTGTAGTAAAGTGCAACATAGAAATGCGCATGCTTGATGTGAGTGTGCCAGGGTTATGCAAGGTGTGTAAAGGCTATAAGGATCATGCTTGGGTGAAAAGATGTGCAAAAAATGCTTCATGTGTTACACTTTATCTTTGGTGCAGTGAAGATAAATTTTTCCCAGTATTGCTATTTTTGGCTTGCCACATATAGCTTATACTAGGTTAGTTAAGGTGAAGGGTGGCCCTAGTTGATTTTCACTACCTTAGTAAAGTTTGATTTGAGGCTACCAACTTGTGGATGTTGACCCACTGGAAGTTAGTATGAGTTAGGTGTACTTTGCAGAGTGTCACCCTAATCTTTGAGGTCAAATGCATGGAAGTGCAAAATATCATTTTGTGATGAGAAGATAGTATCATTTTTCCATAACCTAATGTGAAGACTCTAATACACCGCCAAATCTCCAAAGCCCTCTACTTGATGGCAACTACCAATGGGTAAAAGATGGTCTCAAAATGAGTCATTTATCTTCAGCACATGGAAGATGCTAGGTCAAGATTTTGGCCTTTATTTTCACCTTGGAGACTACCCATGTATTCATCTACTAGGGATGAGCCGATGGTTCAAGTTTGGTGTGATTGGGATGCTTGATGTGGTTGGTGCATGCATTGTTCTCCCCAAAATCTCATTCTCCTATGTTGCCAAGTCCCGATGACCCTTGTGGTGGACTAAGTAGTAATCAAAATGCTTCTTTCTATAGTTAGGAACTTACCCCTCATGGTTGGAGTGAGTAAGAATGGACAGACCGTGAGTAAAGGCTCGCCAAAGATCGTAAAAAAACACTAGCTAGAGCTCTTCCAGGAAAGACTACAATGCAGATGAGGGTAGAATTGGCCTCGTATCTATAGATACTTGGAATTTTTGGTTATCCCTTACCTATCCATTGAGGAGAATAACCCTCACAATGTATCTGCGGCGGATAAATGTTTTTTAGAAACTGAGACCTGACGACCTTTCTGCCAAAAGTTGCCCATAGTGGTTAGTGCGTTAGAGTGGTGGCCTGGCAATTTGATTAGAATTGCCCCAAATTTTTTTTAGCTATTCTAATGAGATTCAAGATTCAGTGTTTCAAGTCGGATCCCAATTTTGACATTCTTGCTTATTTATTTAACTATTTTGAACTTTTATTAAACCTTAATTAAGAAAGTTGAACAAAATTATCCAAACCAGTCAAAACAATTCCATTCCAAACTCAAAAATAAAAACACACACTAATTTTATCACTTTTTGAGGCCAAAAACATATAAAAAGAGTGAACAATTACAATATTTTGGCTTTTTTGGCGATATTTACACTTTAAATACACACACTTGGGGATTATTATAAAGCATGTTCCTTGTTCTACTTATTTGTAAAGGAATTTTAGTGTTAAGTTGTAAAAGTTGACACATTAACATTCAAGCACTTCAAAACAATTCCCTTTTTCTAGTCTACCGCAAATATATGGGTCCGCATTAAGAATGCCTCCCCCCCTCCTTGCCTAAGTCCTCCGGGATGACAGAGTGCAGCCGGGTTTTGCAGTGCATTGGTGATGAAATCGTATCTATGCATGGCCATGATTGACCCAACCATGCAATTGATGTCAATGCAAGTGGAGACATTATACTGTGTAAGGGGTGGGTTTTGAGTGGTATACTCAAGGGTGGCCAATGGTGAACCATCCTATTGGTTAACTCTCGTAAAGGAAAAATCTCGCAGTAGTTGTCCTCTTTTGTTTTGATAGTGTTATGTGCAGATTCTGTATCTGTGGTGTTGCAATACGTGTCTGGGGAGTCCACTAGGAAATATGTAAGGTAGCACGTGTGAACAAAGTAAGGAATTCATAATTAGGTACATTTATAGAAAAATGTACTTACATAACGAGTTTTTTAAATTCAAAAAGTAAATTTTTTTAATATTTAAGGGCTAGTTTTTTTTACAAAAATGCATACATAAAGGTTGCATGTGCTACATGCAACGTTTACATAGTGGAATCCCCATGAATAGGTGAGCACTACAATTAATGGTGTTCTTGGTGTTGGTCAAGAGAAGGCTATGTCGAGCTGTGTGCTTCTTTTCCAAATTTATTTGTGAAAGTATGAGGATCTGCGAGGAGCAAACGGTGCAGAGCACAAGATAGTTCTTAAAGAAGGGTGCAAACCCGGGGAGGTCACCTAATAAAAATGTAACCTATCACGTGAGTTCAACAGAAGGGTATTTAAAGTTCTTGAAACTTGCATAAATATATATACAGAAGGGTATTATTTTTTCAATTTGAAAAAAACTTATAGACTTTAAAAGAAAAGGGTACATTATATTCTTAACAAAGTTCACAGATAAGGGGTTTTACAAACATGTCTTGAACGCACGTGATATGGTAGTTTTACATATAGTGAACCCCCTGAGGGTGCAAAAGCTAAGGAGATTGGGGGAGATTCAAAAGGAGGCTCTTTGGCACGAGATTAACCAGTTGCTAGATGCAGGTATCATAAACCCAGTGAAAGAGTCAAAGTGGGTTTCTCCAGTGGTTATCACCCCTAAGAAGAATGGGAAATGACGGGTGTGCATCAACTACAAGCCATCGAATGCGGAGACCAAGAGAAACCACTACCCACTGCCATTCCAAGATGAAATCTTAAATCAGGTGGCAGGTCATGAGAGGTACTCTATTATGGATGGAGTTTCAGGGTACTTTCAGATAGGGATTGCTGTTCAAGATCAATTAAAGATGACGTTTATCTCTCCATGGGGATGCTTCGCCTATTGTAGGATGCCGCTTGGTTTGGTGAATGCCTACGCCACCTTCCAAGACTGGATAAATAGGGTGTTTGGTCCCTATTTGGGAAGTTTCATTAGAGTTTTCATGGATGACATTGGATGTCATAGCTCATGGGTGGATCATTCATCAAGGCTCCAGCTATGTTTTCAAAGATTGGGCAAATAATGAGGTTAGTTAAACCCTAAGAAGTGCAAGCTGGCACAACCTCGAGCGCAATTTTTGTGGTGTCACAAAATGGAATTGAGGGAGATTCGGAGAAGGTCAAGGCGTTAGTTTTGATGGATCCTCCCTCTAGTGCGCAAGGTTTGTCCTCCCTTGTGCATAAGTTAAAGTACTTGTTGTGTTTTTTTTGGATGCTGTCAGAGTATGTGTATCCTCTCCAAAAGAGGGCTCAACATGTGCATGGATTTGAATGGGGGAAGATGCTCAAGAAGCTTTTGATAGGGTGAAATAACTTTTGTGTTAGCTGCCAATTGTGTGCCCTTCAAGCCAAGAGGATAATTTATATGTGGCAATGATGGTAGGTACAGTGTCTATTGGGGCGGTATTACTACAAAAGGCAGGAAGGAGCTATAAGCATATCTACTTCGAAAGCAGGGTGATAAGTCCTGGAGAGGTGACTTACACTGAAGCGGAACAGTGGGTCATGGCATTGGTGTTTTCTTACAAGAAGTTCAAATTGCACCTCATAGTGCGTAAGTTTTATGTGTTGACGACTAACAATCTGTTGCTTAAAGTGATGTTACACTTAAAGCCAGGGATAGATCATGAAGTGGGTGATAGAGTTGCAGGAATTGGAGTTCGAGTTCAAGGTTGACCATACAAGTCGATCCCATTTGGTGGACATTTTGGTTAGCAAGGCCGTAGATTTGCCAATTTATCCAAGAGTGGTATGAGATGAAGCCAAAGAGGAGCCTAGTGGGAGCTTTTACCATGTGGTTTGATAGTGCATATAGGAGTGTGATTAAGAAAGCTGGTGGAGGTGTGGTGATACACGATCCACACGGCAAGGTAATCTTCTCAAAAGCCTATGACTTGGACGATGTCCATACCAACAATGAAGCGGAATATCTCGCCCTCCATCTAGGTTTGAAACAATGTGTCGAGTTTGACATTTCCAGGTTGGTGGTCAAAGGTGATGCATTATTGGTCATCAAGCAATTGTTAGGCATTGTCAAGTAAAGCGCGATTTCTTAAAGCATTGGTTCTTTGCCATCAAAAAGCTGTTGAAGTTCTTTAGGAAAATCCAATTCAAGCATGTGAAGAGATAGCTCAACCAAGAGGCAGACCAGCTAGCAAGCAGTAAGGTGCAGGTACATCTCGCAGGCATATATGTGACCCCGGCCACATACACAGGTAGGGAGTCATTGAAGGAGGTGGAAGATTTTTTGAGTACAGGGAAGTGTCCTCAAGGTTTGTTTAAACTATAGAGAAGGAAGATAGTTCAAAAAGCTTGCAAATTTACGCGAGTAGGTGAAGTCCTAATGCCCTAGACTCTAGTCAAAGACGGGGTGCTGAGGAGAGTGCTCTATAACGAAGAGATTAACTTGGTGTTGTAGCAATGTCATGAGGAAAGCGGACACAAGGGGAAAGGTCAAGTACTATTTCAAGTGTTGAGAGTGGGTTTTTGGTGGCCTTTAATAGTGAGGGAGGTGAAATGTTGGTGGAGGACATGCCATGAATGCAAAACTATAGGCGAGATGCGTTTGGTAGCCGAGTCACAAGGAACCATTTTTGCTCAAAACGCTTTCAAGAAGTGCGGTTTGGATGCCATTGGTCCACTCCCTAAGTCTACAAGTGGTAAGAAGTATGTTGTGGTAGCCATCGACTACCTCACCAGGTGGGTCAAGGCCAAAGCTATGAAGGAGGTCAATGAACAGATTGTATCCCACTTTGTTTTTGATAACATTTGTTGCCGTTTTGGAGTGCCGTGGGTACTCATTTTTGATAGAGGCCAAGGATTCAGAAGAAAGCTTATGCAGGCATTGGTGAAAAAATTAAAGATTCAACATCAATTTTCCTCACCTTATCATCCCAATGCAATGGTCTGGTGGAGAGTGCCAATGGACAAATCATCAAGATGCCAGAGAGAACAATAAAAGAAGCGGACCTAGTAATGAAGTATGAGAGCTACTTGGAATTCACCTTCCAAAAGTTCAAAAAGAAATGGACGGGTCTGTATAAGGTGCAAAAGGCCTTTTTGAATGGGACCTATCAACTGGTAACAGCCAGTGGTAAGCTTCTTAGGCACATGGTAAATGGTGTACGGCTCAATTTGTACTTTGATAGGGGAGTGGTGCCCGATGTGAATCTGATTGTGACCAGGGAATTGGGCAACCCACCTGAAGGGGCTCAAGAGTAACATACATACATTTTTGTACATATTATACATATTGTACATATGGTGGTGTGTTTTCCAACATACTTGGGTGTTTGCAAAGGTGTTGCGAGTTTCAAGTTCAATAAGGCTACTTTTGGCTGAACATGAATGTTCAACAGAGGATGGGCAATAATGGTGTAAACAAAGTTGGTCTATGTGGGGAAGTGCTCTATGCCAAGCTATGGGTGCTAGCAGGTGTAGGACAAAGGACTAAAGATAGTGTGATCTCGGCAAGAAAGTGACAGCGGAAATGCATGCTTAAAGTGTTTGTTTAGGCCCGGGAGGCCTCCAAAGTGAGATAATCATGATGGCAAGTCAAGTTGTCCAAAGTGTAGGAATGTGTCCTAAAGTTTAGTACTCTAGATGCTCTAGGAGCCCGTCTAGACGGTTTGCCATTTGGATCTCAGATGTGCAAGCTATGGGCCGATGGACATTCGTTGGGGGCCAATTTTGGCATGTTTTGACCATCTCAGTGGGCGTGCCATGTGGAGGTCTCTTATCCTTGCTAGGGTTCTAGAAGCGAGTCTGTGGTGTGTAGGGCCAGCCAAAAGTGACGGCTCAACAATTGGATTTACATTGTATGAGATGCAACTTGGCAAAGTGGGATGCAGTTTACGTACGAGGAGGTGTGTACAAATGGTTCGGCCCATTTTCTCCCACAAAGTTTTTGCATCCCTCGACATAGGAAAAGATGTGTACCTTCCTGTGTCTTCATCTCACACCTTCCTCAATCTTCTCTTGTGCTTCATATGCCAAGCATCACACACACAAGATATTGGCACTTAGATTCATCGTAGACACCTTGAATACAAGTTGATCAATGTATCTTACTTCAATAAACTAGACCGCAACAGAACGGCATAAGCTCCATCTTGTGAGGTTACTTCCATTCTTAGCTCTCTCATCATGCTTTGATAAGAAATTGCGAACAATCTCCCATTCTCACTACACCTTCACCTGATGTGTGAAACAACATCAAAATTTCAAATGGGGGATTAGAGGGAAAAAACTTTATACATCTGATCTCTTGGAGAAGAGCTTTGAAAAATATGCATGCAGCTGCCAGCATATTCATGGACGATGTTTGACCAAGTGTCCATGTGATTGCACTTTTTAACCATACTAAGTGACATCCATACATTCCAGCAGACTATTCATTCATAAATTTCTTTCAAAACCTCCCCCCACTTTGTGATTGGAAAAGCATTCGCATCTTCTAAGGCTTTTGGTTGATTAGGTGGACTTCTTCACAAGCTTCTAGAGCCTGTTTGTTAGTTTCATGCAGCTGGGAGGTACTCCACCCAATAGTGCTAGTCCTTAGAGATTGATAAATCATGTTGCATCTAGCATTCTAGACTTTTTCTAGCTTTGATTTATAGTGTCTAACAACCTGTTGTAGGTGGCCTCCTTGGTCTACACAAATTGAAAACATCAACAAACAGTCTACAACCTGGCAAACCCTGTCGTGATACACCATGCAGAGACTGGAGGAAGATATCATGTATGCAATAGCATTGTCACACTCCTTTGCCTGCACTCATTAAATGCAAAGATCGTTAGTCATCTCAAATCCATAAAACACCTACCAATTCTAGGTCCATCCATGTAGCTGTCAAGCTTTCTCACCTCGCAAATGTGGCTGCAATGTACAAGCTGCACAAAGAGGGTATAGGATGGTAGTTTCCTAATTTTTTGGCTTGTGAACAGCTCAGGAGTGTTTGGGTCACATATCCGACACTTCGTGGGGGCACCACTCACTGCACATCCCAATACAAGGATGGCCACATTTTAGATCTTTGCCGCAAGGCAGGTCACATCGAGGCCTTGTGCATATAGAACTGCAAGGAAGACTACAAGAATAGTGTTCACACATCCAATGACATGACGATAAGCATGGGACACAAGGTTTCTCACAAGTATGGGCGCAACGCTCATGCACACATTGATTAAGGCATGGTTTTGTGAGGTCACAGGGCTTGCATGGTGCACCACATGGCGACTTGCATCTGTGGAAACAAGGCAAGGGAATTGCACATGGGTGGTTGCAAATGCTCACATGCTGCTCACCTTGGCACCTTGCACACGTACCACTGCAGCTATGCCCACAAGGCAGCTTATGAGATCAAGGGTAGGAGCAAGACTGCGGCAATCCTGAGGTTAGTCGATGGCATTGTATAATAGCTTTATGGCCGCAGAGCAAGTTCACATCGACCATCTAACGACATTGTATTGAGGAGACATGTTCCGCTAGACTGCATACCACCACCTAAATGTGACCACATGGCAAAGTTTGGTGTACCTTTGCATTGCAACTCATAATTTTTTTGTTATTTCATTTTGCTTGTGCGACATGACCGCAAGGTATCTGTATAATGAGAGAGAGAGAGTATCCCTTCATGGCCCGCTTTGCCATGTATGTTCCATGCATACTGCCCTCTGACTCCCATTTGCACTCCCATGACGGATCTCACCAGTTTATCATATATGCAATCGGAAGGACATAGAGGGGGATTCTCCCATATCTCACACGCTCGTGCCTTCATGCGCTTGTTATCACCATCATCTCCCACGCCACAGCTTTGCTTGGCAAGGCGACCACCATCCAACACCACACTCACCCCTGCCATAACGCATAGACTGTCGAAGCAACAATCGAGAGAGAGGGAGAGTCTTTGCCCATGTCCACTTCCAATAGCGAGATGGATATTTCAAGAGAGAGAGAGAGAGAGAGAGAGAGAGAGAGAGAGAGAGAGAGAGAGAGAGAGAGAGAGAGAGAGAGAGAGAGAGAGAGAGAGAGAGAGAGAGAGAGAGAGAGAGAGAGAGAGAGAGAGAGAGAGAGAGAGAGAGAGAGCCCTACACAGCTGTGCGTTTGCGAGACAGAGAGAGAGCCATAAAAATATTTAATCAAACTCCCTGGACGCGTGTTCAAAGTTTTCAACCCACCCTCACACAACTCTGCCCACCCTTTTCCTCAAACAAGATATCGATACCCTTTAAACAACCCCAAAAAAAGAGATAAAATCAGGAGGCCTACCAATAAAAAAGGCGCATCAATATAAGCTAGCTTTCTCAAAAACATGTCATTGAACTTAAGGATTTTTTCTCACCAAAGCTATCCTCGATAAACAATCAAACAAAGGATCATAAGATGATAAAGCAGCACATCGGTGGGCATCTGGATGAATCAAAACCGATGAGAAAAATCATCTCCGCTTAATGATCTCTAATGGATAGCTTTGATTGTTCTTGGTTTTGAGTTGTATATCCAACACATACTATATACTATTGGCTCTACTTCATATTTATTAGCGAAAATCTTCACGTGAATCCAAAAATCAAATGCTACTAATCTTAGCAACCACCTCAATCCTCTCTATCGTCTCCTCTGCTACCACACGACAACCTTTCCATTGTGAGGTCAGTTACACATATGCTTTACCAGAGACATATTGCATAATAGTAGAAGACAAGAGAGCTGCTAGGTAGGCAGAGATTGCATTAAAGAGCATGTCACTAGGGGTTGAAAAGTCTCAGTTGGTTGGTCACTACCATATTGCATAACAATAGAAGAGAGGAGAGTTGCTAGGCTGCCCTAGGCAAGCAGAGGCTGCATGAAAGAGTCACCTAGAGAATGGAGAGTTTCCCTTTGCTATCGCTAAGGATGATGCTTAAACCTTGCCAGGGCATAGTCCTTGGCGAGAAGAGGTCATTTTGCCTACTTATGGCTGCAGATAGTCCTGAGTCAAGCAGACATCACCATTCCTACTTAATTGGCAGAGCTGCCACCAAGTTGTTAAATTCGGAAGAGCATCGCCAAGCTTGGCTATGTATCTTTGGAACATTGATAATATGCAATCTCATTTTGAAAATTTTTATGGCAACATACACTCCCAAATCAACAAGAATAACTATTACCATGGTTTTCATGCATCACTAATAATTAATTTGTGCCTTGGATTTGAACAAATTCTTTGAATTCAAGAGGAAAATTAAACTAGAGGCATTGTGCCATCATGCCTCCTCCATTGCTATGCAGCTCCATGTTTCATCTCCCTCTCGGTGTCCGTGTTTGTATCTCCTACTCTATGTCTCCTCCATGTGTCCATCCGTTCTGGCCTTGACTACAGACCTAGCAGCAAGCTCTCTATTGCACCATCGACGTAGGCTGTCCCCGCTTGGTTCATTGGCGTGCTACATCCAAGCGAGCAAAGGTGCAATTGCCATACCTCATTGACCAAGGGGCTATTAACTCATCCTCTCCTAGTCACCATCAGTATGTAGTCTTGGATCCTGAGAGAGAGAGAGAGAGAGAGAGAGAGAGAGAGAGAGAGAGAGAGAGAGAGAGAGAGAGAGAGAGAGAGAGAGAGAGAGAGAGAGAGAGAGAGAGAGAGAGAGAGAGAGAGAGAGAGAATTATATCTTCAAGTGGTTTCACTGCCCGTTGAAAGGTTCTGGCGTCTAAAAAACATGACGTGGCACACACACAAATTCTTGCTGCCATAGTTTTTGCGTAAAAATGGAGGTTTTTGGGGTACTTTCTGCCTCCACCACCAAGCTAGCCACCTACCGGCGGCCTCCACCTGCAGCGCCAACACAAGCACACAAAACAATGTACCTACTCTCATGACCACACCTGCAGGCTTTCCATAGTTGTTGTTAGCTAGCTACATGCTAGTAGCTATATTATCAGCAGTTGTAGACCCGCCATCCTATACGCAATATGGAGGAAGTCACGGCAAGGCTAGTGGACTCCTTGTGTGCTGCATGCACATGCACCATATCTAACTCCAACTGCCTGCTACGACCCCCTAGTCACCAAACTCACCTACCGCCACCTGCATCGACCTCTGCAGTTGCCCATCATCGTATTTATAAATAGCCGCACTCTAAGCTACAGATGGAAGCGACAAGTTGAATCAGCAACGAGGGCTCCCCTGCACGTCCAGCTCGCACCATTTCTGCATTAATGCAGTAATGAGGAGGCCGCGACAAAATTATGTTTTAATAAAAAAAATTAACTCTTTTTTTGTTAGCAAAAGAGAGAGTCATCGCTATGGCCGTAGGCCAAAAATTGTTTGAGACAATCGACACTCAACTTTCTTGATAGCCTTCTTCTCACAGTGAGTGCTCACTAACTTATGCAGCAATAAAAAATTGTGTTTATTGAAAGAAACCACACTCCTAGTGACGAGTGATGAAAATAAATCTTTACTCCCTTTTTTGATAAAAAAATTGTACTTATTGAAAAAAACCACACTCCTAGTGACGTTTTGTGATTACCATGTGTTAATATCAAATTCACATAAATACATTTCACGTGATCACATTTAAGCTGATGGGCTGTGACCTGATAACCCATGAAAGGCCCATCCTGCTATTGTTTTTTCTCATTGAGCTGACAGGGATATGGAAAAAACTCACCAATGGGCCCATCAATATGGAATAACCCAGGTGGAACTACCAATTTTGGCAATTTTTGAAGGTTAATAGGAAGCTCACTTGAATATTTGATGTGATCCAATGTTTTAAAGAGTGATCGCTCAATTTTATTAACATGTTGATGTGTTTCTGCTCACAGTAATGAAATCCTTAACTACTTGGTGTAACTTGAACTATATTTATGGCCAAGTTTCCTTTGTTCACCAAATTTGTAGGACAATCTTCTAAAAAATTTCCTCCCTTGCAACCACATCTTGCACAATATGCCTCGATTGGTCTAATATTATTATCTGGCTCTGGAAAATCATTTTTCCAGTGGTCATCTGCCTAGCATTTATGGAAATTCCTAGTTTTCAGCTTAGGCATTGGTTTCATCATGTGTGGTCTAGCCCCTTGGTTTTCAATGAAGTAGATTGGTGCTTCATTAGGTGGTGTCTGATAAACTTGTTCCATTTGATAGGTGTTGATTGAGTGTACCACTTGCCCTCTACTCCCACTATTACACAACTCTGCTCATTATATGGCACGATTGGTACTAGAGCCTGCTCATTCACTTGCCCTTCATGCATCATGTACTTGAGTGGTTCATCATTGTTTCCTAGTAGTGGTGGTTGCTGGCCTAATATGGGTTGTGGTATCTCCATTGCCATAGGTGGTTTCTAAACTGGTACCATGCTTGGCAGATTTCCATACATGGGTTGTCCCTATTGTCTCATTGGCGTGTACTATAGCTTTTTATCATATCTGTGCTTATGATAGCACTTGTACATTTCATGGTTCGTCCACTTCCCTTTGATGGCACACCATTTCAATGGTTGATGCTGTCCCATAGGTTGTCCCTATGGTGGACCCTGTCTTAGCCCTCCTTTGCATGTTATTCATCATGTTACTCATGTGCTTAACACTAGAATGGTAACAGGACACTTTTATGTCCTTGGACACTTTTGTGCCCTGTTAAGTGACCATTTTTCTTGAATTATTTGAAGAGTATGAAAATGAATTTCTAGGTGCTATATATCCACAAAGTTTCCTTATGAGCTAAAAAAAACTTAGCATTTTTTTTGGAGTATCGATTTCACCATTAACCTTACTCTTGCACAACATTTTTGAACCCAAAGTGTGTGAAAAAACAGGTCCTTTTTTTGGTTTTTTTTTCAATTTTTGGCAACTATACCACTCTAAACTTTATGTTTGTGACGTTTAGATGGCTAGAGGTTAGGCCTCATAGTTCTCAACATGTTTTGATGCTTGTAGGGAGAGCTAAGTGTTAAAATTGAAAGTTATGACCAATTTACAAGAATTGCATAATCCTGTTTTTTGGCCAAAATTAGCACTTTTATGATTTTTCTTGTGGCTTTCTTGATATCCAAATTCAATTTTGATTGTGTAAGTGTAATGTATAACATAAATCTAATCTTCCTTGAGTTTTGGGGGACATAATATGCTATATAGCATGGTATATGATGATGGTTGAGTTTTTTGATTGCTGAAGAATACGATACATTTTAGAGTAGCAAGTATAACTTTCTCAATATTGCTAGTTTCTTAAGCCAATTGTGTGTAATTTGTAGGTAGTAACCATATCTAATTATAGACTACAAACTTGGCTAGATATTGAGTAGTTTCTATGGGTTTCTAGAGGTCATAATGCTAAACCCAGTTTTTTCATGATTGCTGTATTTAGCACTTTATCATTGCCCCCAAGGTTCCAATTGTAAGAGATCCATTATCCTTTTGACATGCTCCATGGCTCCTTTTGAATCCAAAGGCCCAAAGGGAACTAAGAAAACATGTATATAGTATATGTATTGAGCGTGACTATAGAAACTTTGATGATAGGTCCGCAGAATGACAAAAATGCAACTTTTTTGTACCTATTTTTTTTGCCCAAAAAAAAAAAGTGAGGTAAAAGCAACCATATTTTTTGGTCACCAACCCATTGACATTAACAGGGCATTTTATCTCATGTCCTACAAAAATCCCCACTCTTATTTATATGCAATCAACCGTAAGAAATTGCTGTTTTGGGCAAAATGCACTGGTCCATAAACTTTGGAGGCTTGTAGTGACCAAGGGATGAGAAAAATTACAAGTTTCTCATTTTTTCCATATGTAGTAGTTATTGAACTATAAGCTCATGAAAGGATTTTTCAAAATGAGTGGATCTACTATGGTTTTGGAATTTTTTCCCAAAACCCTGAAAGGACACTTTTATGTCCTGTTAGGTTACCATTCTAGTGTTAAGAATTTCCTCCATAGCAAAAAGAATTTCTACGATTGGTCTTACTTATGCTCGCACAAAAGATGTTGTTTGCTCCCTCTGTGCATCTTTATCAGTACTTTCTTCATTGAACTCTCGCAACTATCACTCAAGTCAATCGCGTCCAAGCTCCATGCTTCCCAAGTTGTGTGTTTTTTACTATATAAAATGGCATGCAACACTTTGTTGAGTAATCCTTCCAAGAACAATGATACAAGTCTCTCCTCGGTTGGAATTTCCAACTCTAGATATCTAGCAATGTATTGCCTCATTCGGCTCACACAATCTCTCACGGTTCCTCCTTGTTTTTGTTTAAAGTTGTAGATGTGTGCCACAATACTACTCTTGATTCCTATTTTTGAGCAAGAGACAACAAATTTCATAGCCAAAGTTGGTCGGTCGGTTATTGATGTAGGAGGTATGGTTTAGAACCAAGTCAGTGTCTTGCCTTCTAATGTCATCCCGAATCCCTCAAATTGCATATAGAAGTTTGCTATATGTTCAGTCTTCAGAACATGTCTAGAGCTTACTGAGTGGTCATACAGATCCCTTGCCCCACTATACTTTTTGATCCATTTCTAGAAATTTAATGGTCTGACTCTACGATGATGTTTTGCACCCACTCTCTTGGTTGGTGTTTCTTTTTTGTTAAGCCTTCAAACCAGTAGCTTGGTAAGTATGACTCATGTGGACCTTTTCTTGTCCTGGTGTCACTCATTCTTCCCCTGTTAATAGTGGTTTTTGCTTCTTCCCCCCATTTCAATCATTGAGGTGACTATCTCGGGCCATAATTTCCCGCTAGTTGTCCATGCTACCTACCATAGGCTCTCCCATTTGGCCCCCGGTTCTGTTCTATTTCAGGTATTGTCCCCATAATGAGGTGCATTATAGAACTTTGTAATTCACGGACCTAAAGTTCAAGATCCTTGTCTTGACCATTTGAATATTTCATAAACAATATTTGAAATTAATTTTCATCCTTCAAGAGTCCATATCCAACACTTCCTTCATAAAAAATACCCTTCAAAACACTCTTGATGACATAATTTTCATAAAAAATTGATCAACTACAACTTCTCCATCATCAACATAGAACATGTCTTTCTATCACGCTCAAAAGACAACTTCTTTGCTCGAAAAAAGAAGCATCACTTAAAAGATTCACAAGGAAAAAAGAACCTATCTCCTTGGTTGCTTGGAGAATGTCATATATTTGCAAAGCTATGTCTCTTTGATGTGAGGTTTGGGGGTAGTTGGCAATCCCCTTGGCTCTCTTGGCTCTTGAGTTGCTCCTGACTTCCTCCTTCTTCTATCATCGCCTTTTGGACTTCTTCTAGTATGTTTTGAACAACATCTCCTTGTTTCAAAAACGTTTTTTCATCTTGAATATACATACGTTGAGGTTGACCTCCATCTTCAAGAACATAAAAATCAAGTTTTAAAATTTTAGGTGCCAAAAGAGCAGGTTCAAGCTTTGAAATTTCAAGTTTTGAAATTGCAAATGCCTGAAAAGCTATTGTCAATTGAAAAATGACAACTTTGTTTTTTCTAATATTAAAACTACTATCAAATTGTTGCAAGTAACATTGATTATCATCATCACTGAAGTAATCATTAAATTCATCTTCATACTGCTCTAATTAATACCTTCAACTGCTTCTTGCAACCTTGATATCCAATTTATAGTTGAGCACAACTTCCTCTTCTTGCCAACACGATTACTAGGCCACTTGTGTGCATCATCAAGAACATCAAAAGACCAATTTAGATCCTCTTGAGCATCACACGTGTCCTAATGACAAACCTCCTCTTTCTCACAAGGCTTACACATGTAAGGAAATCGCTTTGCATAGTGCCCATGTTTTTGACAAATAGAGAATTTTTTCTTCTTCTTCTTTGTTTCTATAAAGTAAATATCAAAGCAATAGAGAAAAATAAGGATTGCATACTGCAATAACCTTTATTTGGAAGACTGAATAAAGCTGTATATTGCATAGGCTATATACTTTCAAGAAACAAAAATTTTATGTAATAACAAACCATAATTGCCTAAATTGAACTGCAATTGGTTGCTTACAAACTACTTGCACAAAAATTGTCTGCACAAAAACTGCAGAGAAACTGCCAGGAACTTGTAAACACCTAGCACCTTGCTTTTGCCCCTTCTAGGCTCGCTCCTACTCATTCTCAAGGGCATGAAACCACATCATATGATCTCCAAGTATAGATGCTCATCCTCTACATGTTTACACACAAAGATAAGAAGAAACAAGGTTGCGAGAGAGAAATACAGAGAGCAAATTATGTAATGAATCCATTGCTCATTCCATAATTGAGTTACAAGGATCAAGAAACAATTTAGGACTGATTTAGGACGTTTCCTAATGAATGGAAATAATAATCTAGAACTCCATTCCTTTGCCTTTCTTTGACCATTTTTAGACCCATACATGAGATTCCTAGAATTTGAGGCTCTTCCCATGAAGATGCGAGTATTTCCAATGTTCAATTTTCTAAAAAAATGTATATAACCTAAAAACACAGATAAAGGTATAGCCTTAGTAAAAATCCCAATAACCTTCAGGTTAACACCTATTGAATGCCTATGATTGAAAGAAAAATTAAAATCTCTATTGCACAATAAAGATATGCTTTGAGATAGAATATGTGGAAAAATTTTCACAATGATGTAGTTGATCATGTAGGCAATAGTGTAGCTAGGAATCGCAAGGCAAAGGTATGAAAATCCTTATGGGCAATATTCAAGTTTTGTGAATTGAGGCCATGAATCAATGCCAACTATGAAAATTTGTAAGTGGCTATGGAGACCTTTCACAAGACATTCATTAAATCCTAGATAAATCAACATATCGCTCACTACATGGTAATGTAATTGGTTTAATGATATGATAATCTTTTGAATTGCAAATATTTTTTTTTGTAATTTTTGTGATTGCTTTGTGTGCAGACAGAAAAAAAGAAACTTGCATCTCCTTTTCAAATGCAAGATAATGTCCACTCCATCACCACATTAGTATGTCCCTTTTTCCTTTTCACTACTCACAATAGTCTTGAACCTATTGGTCAAGGATGTTAGTCTTTTGCTTTGAGTTTTGTGCTTGCTTGAGGGTGAAAGCATGTTAACCTGTCGCGCTTTTTGTGCTAGTTAGCAGTTTCAAGTTAGCACATCTTCAAAAAGTTGGGCGTCTAGTAATTTTTTTACAAATAATATCAAAATTTGTCGGAGGTTGTACATTTGGATTCCTTGTTTCAAGTGCTTTCTATTGATATATCATATGTCATAGATCTTGGAGATGTAGCTCAAGTTATTGTACTAGTTAGCATATGTCAAAATTGTGCTAGTTAGCATTGTCCGAGACATGAAAAAGCATGACAGGTTAACATGCTTTCACCCTTGATTTTGTTATGAACTCTCATAGTCAGAGGCTCGACAATTCCATGTATGGTTAAAAATTTACTAAATTTCTTGTCGCAAATGCAAACCTTTGATCTTTCACAATTGGCATAAGCTCCTCAATTTTTTTTGTAAGTTCTGCTTCCCCAAAAGCTTTGTTGTCATCAGCCTCATTGTGAAAAACAAGAGATTTCATTAGTAATTGTCGAGCTACACTCATTTGAAAAGTTTTTGAGAATCCATTAGTAATTGTTGAGCTACACTTGTTTGAACTTGTCGAGGACCATAGTTTCTATTCATGTTGAGAGCATTTTGAACTAGTTGTCGAACCTTTTCTATTCTAGCTCTGGAGGTACCTGGATGAACATAGTGACAATGAAAACCCACATGAACCATTAATCTTGTCATGTTGTCTTCCAGTGGCACTATATAGTACACCATCTTGTTACATGTGTCTATACAATCAACACGTTGTTTACAATAATGACAAACAATCTTTGTCTTTTCGTCATCACACAAAAGTCCTTTGTTAATTTTCTTATCAAGATACCCATGGAAGTAGCACTCATTAAACCTTCCATCAATGAGAAAATATATGCAAGTTATCCTGGGCCATTGCAAGCTGTCTAAACAATAGCTTATCTTGACAGTGCAAGCAAGTTTCATGTTGGTAGTATGTGGCCTTGTCTAAACATTTCCATCAAGTCTTTGCTCCATTCCTTTCATCTTTGATTCTTCTCCATGCACAAGAGGGAGCTCAAAGGCAATGTCCCCATTGTACTTCATTGGTATCTCGTCTACTAGGATAGGGCCAATGGATATGAGACTTGCCTCATCACAGGTCTCCTCATCCCTCACAGACATTACTTGTTCTACAGACAGCTCATCTTGCTCCACCATCATTAACCTGACATGATATAATTTAAGATGCAATCCATTTACCCTTGACTTATGTAAAATTCCATCCAGGTTAGCCAGCTGATATGTACCATTCGAAAAACACTCCACTACCTTGAAAGAGCCTTCCCACTTAATTTGAAACTTCTTTTGGAAGGTGTTGTCTAGCTTACTGTTGTAGCGCAAAACCAAGTCATGCTTCTTGATACCCTTACTTTTGACCTTTTCATTTATCTTTTCCAAATCCTTATCTTGCATCTGCCCATAATGTTCCAATGCACTCATCCTATCTAACTGAAATTCTTGTAATTGTAAGAGCCTCTCTTTCAGAATGCATCACTAGGCGGCCCAAGCAACTTCTCTAGCGTCTTTACTGCAGGCAGCTCTACTTCCACAGGCAATAGTTCTTCCTTTCCATATACCAAATGAAATGGAGTAAACCCTGTACCTGTCTTCACCGAAGTACGGTAAGCCCATAATGCACTAGGCAATTCCAAATCCCAATTCTTTCCTTGGTGCTCTCTCACTTTTGAAAGAATTTGTACCAACTCACCATTGAATCTTTCATTTAAGCCATTACAATGCAGGTAATAAGGAGTGGTATGATGGTGCCTAATCTTCATCTTCGCGCATAAAAAATCTAGCAGTTTAGCTCTAAATCCTGGTCCCTTATCTGAAAGTAGCTCCAATGGCACCCCAAACTTGCAACATATTTCATCGTACACAAATTTTTCCACATCCTTTGCAGTAATCTATTTTACTGCTATAGCTTCTGCCCATCTAGAGAGATAGTCCACTGCAGTCAAAATATAGCTTTTACCCCTGCTTGTGATAGGTAACCGGCCTATTGCATCAATCCCCCACTTTTCAAACACATCAAACACCATAATGGTTTTTCGTAGCTCTGGCTTCAGCACTCTTCTCCCAAATGCTTGACACCTATTGCAAGACCTACACCAATGGTGAACATCCTTGTGCAAACTAGGCCATACATACCCCTCTTGCAAGATCTTATGCAAGGTGATCTTTAGAGAAAAATGGCTGCCACATGCGCCTTCATTATTTTCTTCCAACACTCTATAAAGCTCCTCCCGCCAAGGTACACATATCAACACGAGATCAGCCCCTTTCATGTATAGGACATCACCAATCAATTTGTACTTGTATGCTCTACACAAAAAACCATAGTTCTTAGACTTCTGAATGTCCTTTGGAATAATTCCTGTTAGCAAAAACTCCTCTTCTTGAGCGAAACTTTCCCGGCCATGATAAAGAGGTAAATTGGTCCTCAACACAAATAGCTCCCCAATCATGCTTTGAGATGCTTCATGTGCCTCTCCATTTAGAGCACGTTCAATGTGTCTGATGCTCCATGCTTCGAACCTTTTTAACAGGCCTTTAATTCTGAAACACATTTCCTTCAATGAGGTGTTCTTGCTCTTCCACACACCCGACACTTGATTCACAACTAACAAAGCATCACCTTTTATGCTCAACCTTCTAATCCCATGCTTCAAACAAATGTGTAATCCGGCTTCCAACGTAGCATATGCAACCTCATTGTTACTATGCGCATCCAATTTGAACCCTCTCTTGCATACTAGATTCCCCTCTGGATCATAAAGTGCTATACCCCCTGAAGCCGCATCATGGCTCTTTCTGTATGAGCCATCAAAGAACAACACATGTGCATTGCTGATCTGTGGCACTTCTTCAACTACCCTTCTCACCACCTCTTCCTTAACAAGAAGGGGATTCTCCTTATAAGTCAACAAATCAGCTAGTGTAGCTCTTGTACTGTCTTCCACTAGAAAAGAACTCAAACTCTTGCAGCTCAATTACCCATTTCTTGACCACATTTGACATGTTAGTGCCATTAATTAACTGTGGAAAAAAGGCGTAACTCGTCAAGAAAACAAAAGGTCGTGGTAGCAAGTAATGACGAAATCGTCGACAAGCAAATATTACACTGTCCATCACCAGCTTTACCTCCGAGAATTTTCTCTCTGCTACCAACTTCACTCGGCTTGCACAATACACTAACCTCATATAATGGCTGCCCTTCCCCTTTTGTAATAGCATGGCTCCAATGGCATCATCCACTACTGATGGATTTACATAAAACACTTGCTCCCAATCAGGAGCCTGCATGGCTGACAACCCCCCTAACATCTCTTTCACCTCTTGAAACACTTCTTCACACTTATCATCCCATTGCAATGGATCATTCTTTGCCACTTGTTGTAATGGATAAAGGAGCGAGCTGTGAAGACAATGGAATAAACCGCGCCATGTACTTCACTTTGTGTATAAAGGTTTCCAATTGCTTTGTACTCATAGGTGATGGAAGAAGAATAATAGACTTAACCTTGTCTGGATCAGCCTCAATGCCATTTTCTGACACCATATGGACCAATAACTTCACCCTTGGCTGTGCTAGATGACATTTCTTTGAATTTAGTTGTCCTACACATTCATCATATCGAGCCAATACCATCTACAGCTTCTCATGGTGTTCAACCCTACTGCTGTAGACACAGAAGTCGTCCATAAAAGCTTTAACACAGCTACCAATGAATGGTGCCAATACCCAATTTGCTCTCTCTTGATAGAAAGATGGTCCATTTGACAACCCAAATGGCAATACCGTGTAGCAATAGCAGCCCAATGACGTAATAAAAGTTGTCTTTGTGCGGTCTTTAAGAGCAATCTTCAATTGAAAATAGCTTGAAAAACCTTCACACACACTGTACCTCTCATAACCTGCCACTGAATCCAAGATCTGATCAATGAATGGAAGAGGATATGGGTTCTTCTTAGTGGATGCGTTTAAGGGTTTAAAATCTACACAAATCCTCCAGTTCCCATCCTTCTTTGGACTGACTACTAGTAGACTCACCCATTCTGTGGTTTCCACTGGGACTATGAACCCTGCCTTCAATAACTTGTCTACGTCTTCTTGCAAGGCTTCCATTTGCTCTTGACCCATCCTTCTTAGCCTTTGCCGCACTGGCTTAGCACCCTCTTTCAGCTCTATATGCATCTCTTCGCCCTTGAATCCTCTGATCTCTTCATATGAAGTAATGAACAAATCAGGAAAACTAGCCAGCATGTGCAAATATATCTCCTTCTACATAGCTGAGAGGTCTCTACTGATCATTTGTGTCATCAATTCCTGCTTCTTTGACAATTCAACCTTGGTTTGCATCAGCCCTTCAATCACTTCATAAGACCCTTCACTTTCATCTTCAACCTCATTCACAAATGCAACTAAACCAGACTCCTGGATTTATTTGTCCACATCAAAAGAAATGCAACATCAACATCCTCATCACTGCTGGTAGTACTATCACTGTCCTCATTAGTCACTATGGAATAGTCTTCATTGCTAGACTCATCCTCATCTTCATAATGCTCTTCCAATAATTTCCTTGTGTCCATATTATAAAGCTTCTTGGCACCTATCTTTCCATAGAGGCTAGTCGAACCACGTCGCCAATCTTGAACAGCTCCCACTGCACGTAACCATAGTCTACCCAGTATAATAGGATATCCTCCCAACCCCGCTGGCATCACATGAAAATCAACCACTGCCTTTGCATCATACGCCTCCACTTCTAAGCTCTTTACAACACCCAAACATTTTACTTTTTGATGGTTTGCCAATCTAATCCGAAATCCTGACACCCCAGTCACAATAAGACCCATCTTCTCAACGCATAAGTGTGTTATGACACATATTTGGCCTCCACCATCAACATAAACTTGTCCTTGATTTTTTCTTTTATGCCACACATCTACTATTGGAAAAATGTCAGGTAGCTCATTCATTGCCAACACCTTTACTGAACCTCTCTTTGGCTCTTTCTCCATTGGGTTAACCATCCTCTTCCATTGTCTCTTTAACTTAGGTACCATCTCTATAAGCTACCCAAAAGTAACATCGGCTTTCCTGCTCGTCAGATCCTCCTTCAAGTCATAGCTTAATTGCCCATCCCCTAGTGGAAAATCTAAAACATGAAACTTGCGACGAGCCCTTCTTTTCCTCTTGGCCTTGACATCCTCGCCTTCATGGCTCTTTTCCTTCTTCTTACTAGGACCTGGGGCACTTCTTCCTTCCTTGTCCTCTGTGGTCCTCTTGCAAAATGGAATCACTAATGTATCCTCTAGCTTTGATGCCTTCTCCAAGGTGACTACACTTATCACTTTTGTCTTTCCCTTTTCCTCCTGGGTTTATCCATTGGTTCCTTCTTCTCCCTTGATTTCGATGCCATAATCATTTGACCTAGTTAGCACCTCTCTTGGCAATGGATACATGTCTCCCCCCATCCTTGGTGGCTTATCACATTACGGGCTGATGTGACCCAACTCTCTGCAATTATAACATGTGGGTGTCTGCCTCCAAAACCTACCATTGCTTTGTCCAACACCATTCCTAGGTCTTTCTTCACCTCCTGGCTGATTTGCAAACCTCCCTCGACCTCGATTATTTCCCACTTGACCTAGCATGTTTAGGCTGAGATTCTTCATTAAATGTACCACTTGCCTCATGTCTTGCCTTAGCCCATCATCTTGCATTGTTGTAGTGACCACTGTTGGCATAACTTGAGGAGTAACAGAAACCACTGGTTCATGATGAACGGCATGCGACCTTGTAAAGAGTCCATAGGCTGAAATTCAGACCTCATGGACAAAGAATCCACTCCTAGCTGACTCATTCTTCTCAGCTTCCACTCTTTGTTCCCTGCCACCTCCAATGCATCTTCATATGTTCTAGGCTTCTTTAGCTCCACTCTCCAACGTATATTCTCCCAAAGACCGGCTAAGAACCTGTCCTTCTTCATCATGTCAGATGGGGGTACCTGTGGTGCTAAGGCCTTGCACATACTCTCCCATGCCAATGAAAACTTACGTGTGTATGCATCTACTGGATCACCTTCCTTTTGCACCAAACCTTGTATTTCCTGCCACACTTTGTCGGGATCTTCTATCTTCACAAACTCAACTTCTAATCCATGCCTTAGATTGTCCCAACTCAATCTTACAAGTGGATCAGCCATACAAAACTCCTCTTCAAATGCTTTGGACCAAACTTGTGCATCACTCTTCAAACAAATCTGGAGAAGACGTAACATCTACGCGGGGTCATGAATTTGGTTGCTAATACATGCAACCTCCATCTTTTCCAAAAAGTCTTCCACATATTTATCACTTCTTCCATGAAATTCCGGATAAGAGAAAGCCATGGTTACCCAAGTTACAATGCTTTGAGAACCCCTTCGAACACACGTGCAAGAACCCAAAACTTTTGACTAACTCAATCCATAGAAATTTCAATGGAGCTCAACTTTAGATAAGGACAAACACGTGCACATCAAATGAGTTTTCATAGTTAATCATCGGAATTATAACAGGCAAAGGACATTTGAGGATCTCTCGTAATCTTCTTGGCCCGAACATAAAGACTATGTGCTGGTGGAAAAAAATCTTCCTGGACACATGAACATTTATCTGGATTCTTTGAGTTAAATGAAAAGGAGTGAATTGAGGTCCATTTTGATCATCAATTAAAGCCAACCATGAAGCTCCCAAGAAGGCACACCTAACTTATCCTCTGATTTTGCCAAAATTTAGCAGCATAACAACATAAATGGCTCAAAAGACCAAAAACCAGCCATCATAACTTGGAAAACTTTTGGCAGAGTTTCCCCAGAAGTAGAGCAGTGTGAACCTAAAATATAGACTTTATATGTATGCATAAACTGCCAACAACAGAACCTGAGCATCAAGTAGGAATCACTAGTACATAGCCTATGACAAGGTCACGAAAAGGGTGCTCCATCCACCTGTATCACCAAAAGGATCTCCACATTTGAGAATCCCCCAGCTCAATAAAACCTCACTCTATTGACCCTCTCATGAAGGCTTATGCAAATCTCGTATAGTCAAGTCTCAGAAATGACTATCTTCCAGACCAAGTCTCAGAAATGGCTGGGACTGCCAAATAAAACCAAGTATGGCTCCACAAAGGCGTACAATGGCAGTTTCCATAAGTAACGTACAATACCAACAAAAAATACACTCAAACAGGCGCCAAATGATGCATACCCACGGCAACTGTAAGTGAGTCCACTGCCAGTATATCACTCTACTCCAGCTACAGGGACCTGTGCCAGGAGAGATAGAGCAACTGTGTCTATGGAGGAAGTCGAGGTGGATGCAGTAGAGAACAAGTTTCTCTTTTCCTTGGTGGAGCATGATGTAGCGGTAGAAGAGGTGTTTGAAGAGCAGGTGATTGAAGCTGAAGAGCAAATGGTGCTGATTGACCTTGAAGGACCGATTGACAAGAAAGGGCTTGATGATGCTAGAATTGAGTGTGTGGCCAAAGAGGAGGTTGTGTTTCCAAAGATGGTGGAGATCTTGATGCAACAGGCATGTCCAATGGTGGAGAAAGGAGAATCCAAAATAGTGGCTTTGCTTCCATTGAAGGCATGTAAGCTATGGTTGATGAATGTGGAGGTAGATACAACTATGCAGTGGATGGTTCAGCATGTGCAGGGGTCTATTCTTGAGGCCTCCACTTTATTTGGTTGGGAGGGAGTGTCAGACATGTTTTGAAGCTCGTTTTCAGGTACATGTTATTTTGATGATATGCTTGAAGCTGCTTGATATGGAGTAGACAATTTGCAGAGGGTGCATGGAGTGCTGAAGGTAGGCTATGGAGAGCTTACACCCATGATGGTCTATGTGTTGGGGTATGGTACTATGGTAAGCAGATATAGATAGGTGGAAGACACCAAAGGCAAGTGTTTGATCCAGGTGGAAGCTATATGAGTTAGGGGGTGGGGCAACCCACTTGAAGATTTTGCAGTAGACAGAATAAGACTGTGTAAATATGGTTTTTGGTTTCTCATAGTGTGTGCCAGGTTTTGAAGTTAGAAGTGAAACGAAGCTCTTTTTTGGTTGAATATAAAGTCTCAACTGGAGGGTGGGTGACGATGGTGCAACCAAAGTGTGTCTACCATAGAAGATGGCATGGGCAGGTATGTGCAGGCTAGAAGAAGCATGGCAAAGGGTTGGAGCAGCTAGAAGGATCAACTGACTGACAGGTAGCAGTGGAGATGTATGGCTGATGCGGTTTATAGGCCAAGGAAGGCTCCAGAAGGAGCTATTTAAGGATCAAATGAAGGAGATTCAAGGTGCACTCTTTGGGTCTATACATGTAGAGCTTGAGGTACTGAAGGAGTAGGTCTTGACGGCTCAGCAAACCGAGCTACAAAGCCCAAGATAATGAAGTTTAAAGGTTCAATGAGTTGTAGATTCTTGCGGGGAAGGGCAGCTGAGGATAGGTGGCCCAAGTGGATGTCAAGGTATAGGAGCGTAGTGCTCAATTTATGCAGGCTATCCGTCCTTTTAGATTGCAAATTGGAGCTATGGATTACAGTTTATGGCCAGTTAAATTTTGTTGGGGGCTAGGTTGGTGCCCACCTGCCCACGTGGGGAGTCGTGCCATATGGCATTTTTTTGGGTTTTGAGAAAGTTTGATAAGGTGCTATGCAGTGTATGGATTCCATAGAAGCTGACTACTTGTCAAACGGAGCTTGGAGCAGGAAGTTACAGCAGTTGGGAATATCCAATGCATTGGCTAATTGGCCACAGATGGTTTTCACGGTTTTTGCAGTATCAGTTTGGGGGCTCGGGGAGTCTTGAATGTTGAGATGTCGAGCTCTACATCTTGAGCTGGCATCCACTACGGGTCTTGGCCGCTTACAACATTTACTCACTGGCGCGTTAGGTGACCGACATGGAGGATCTCTGCCAGTGATTCTATAGCTGGACTACACTTATAGTGCCAGCCTAGTACGCTTCTAGCGAGTTCACACTTAGTGACCACATGTACATATGTGCTACTTTTTAGTCTTAGCACTTAGGTATTTTTGTACTCTCTTTTCTGTGAAGAAGAAGAAGAAGCTTTCCATCTCTGTGTGCTTTGTGCTTGTCTTGTGTAGCTCTCTTGCATCCTCATTCTTTACATGGTATCAGAGCCTGGTGCAGGCAAGAGAGGCTAAGAGAGCAAGAGCATCACAATACCTTCGTTCGCATTTCTGAACAGGTCTCCAAAGTGCAGTACACATAGATTTACTGTACAAGTACAATGGTTGTATGTATGCTTGATTCTGGACACTCGTTGAGTGTAGAAAGCGTTACAGGTACCACGATAGCAAGTTCAACAGATTTGCAGGTTTTTGCAGATTGCAGCTATTTTGTCTTAGTGCTTCAAGATGTCTGACGGTTTCAGTCAGATTGTCACTGAGAAGCTTGAGAAAAATAACTACCCTGCATGGAAGTTCAGAATAACAAATTCCCTAAAAGGAAAAGGTTATTGGGACTATGTAGAAGGAGACAATGAAAAGGAACCAGAGATTCCCAAGGCAAATGCTACAGCAGAACAAAGGAAAGCTTTGAGGGACTGGCAACAAGGCCAGAGCAAAGTGATGTATTGGCTTTCTATGAGCATCACAGATGGCATGATGGGCTATCTACAGGATGCTGAAACCCCCGCCATTGCATGGAAAAACTTAGGCAGAGTGTTCGAGGTGAACACCAAGGCCAGGAAGCTTCAACTAAAGTCGGAGCTAAATCAGGTTAAGAGGAACAACCTCTCAATCAATGATTATGCCTTGAAGATCAAGAGTATCATTGAGGCTCTTGGATCTATTAAAGTCTCAGTGGAAGACGATCACATTGTCTGTGCATGCTTGGATGGTCTAGGAGATGAGTATGTACATTTCAGGTCTTCCATGAATACAAGAGACGACATCCCCGTGTTCCAAGATTTGATTTCTATGCTTATTCTTGAGGAGAAGAACCTTGACACATCTTCTTCTCATGGCAGAAATAATTCTGAACAGGCCTTCTATTCTAACTCCAACAGAGGTAGAGGTAGAGGTCATGGTCGAGGCCCAAGGGGTTGCAGGGGCCAATTCCAAGAAGGTCAATCAAATCAAAACAATACAGGTGGCAGGGGAAACCAGTCTCAAGGCAGGGGGAGTCAAAGAGGTCGTGGTGCAGGATCAAGCAAACAACAACATATTGCAGATAGCAAAGAATGTTGGACTTGTGGTAAAAGAGGTCACATGTCACGTGACTGTCCAAAGGAAAAAGCAAGTGGAAAGAGACAATAGGGCAACTATGCATCTACTAGCAGAGATGCAGATGACAACAAAAACGAGCGCATGTTTGTTATGCAGCATGTAATGAATACAATGACTGCAGAGAATTCCACCCAAGATGATGTTTGGTATGTGGATTCAGGTGCCTCTAATCACATGAAGTCTCGTGGAGAGTGGTTTAGAGATATGCGCAAACCAGATGTGTCAGGCTATGTGTAGACAGGAGATGACACAGCTCACCCCATTGCTCATGCAGGGGACATACCTCTAAATACGAAGAGTGGGAAATCAAAGTACTTAGCAGATGTACTTCATGTCCCAAACATTACAAAGAATCTTGTTTCTTTTGGACAAATGGTTGAGCAGGGTTTGCAGGTTCGCTTCAATCCAAATGGTTGTTATGTAGAAGATTTCCAGAATGGTTGTAAGCTGATCACAGAGGGAAAATGTGTGGGCAGAATGTTTACGCTGAATGTAGACATGCCTGAGGTAAAAGCTGCATTATTTGCACAGGGCACAGGTGTTGTGGCTGATGTTGACATTTGGCACAAACGCATTGGCCATGTCAATGAGCAGAGATTGCGCAGCATGCAATCAAAACAAATTGTAAAAGGTTTGCCCAAATTCAAGGTGGATGGTATGCATAAAGTGTGTGCAACATGTTTTTTGGAAAACAGTCAAAGGGCTCATTTCCACATGAGCGCAATGTATGTAAAAATCCACTTGAGGTGGTGCACACAGATGTTTGGGGTCCAACTGATACTGCAAGTATACATGGTTCCAGGTATTATGTCTCTTTCATTGATGACCATACAAGGAAAGTATGGGTCTACTTCATGCGTAACAAAAGTGAAGTGTTTGGTCACTTTCAGGACTTCAAAGTCATGATTGAGAAGGAGACAGATATGCAAATCAAGACATTGAGGTCAGATGGAGGGGGAGAGTACTTCTCCAATGATTTTTCAGATTTTTTGCAAATGCATGGTATACGCAGGCAGTTTACATGCAGATATACTCCACAACAGAATGGGGTCGCAGAAAGGAAAAACAGGCACATTGCAGAGGTTGCACGTGCGTTGATGAATGAGAAGAACATGCCTCATCATTTTTGGGGATGAAGCTGTAAATACAGTTGTGTACATTATGAACAGGACACCTACAGCTGCGGTGCATGATGTAACACCTGAGGAAAAGTTTACAGGTACAAAGCCTGATTTGGCACACTTGAAAGTGTTTGTCTGCATAGCTTACGTGCATGTACCAGATGAGTTGCGTAGGAAATTGGATCCTAAAGCAGAGAAATGTATTCTTGTGGGATATTCCCTTGAACAAAAGGGGTACAGGTGCTACAATACTACTACACGAGAATTATGAGTGAGCAGAGATGTAGTCTTTGATGAGATGAGCAGCTGGTACAGTAATGCACATGGCACTATTGGGGCTGATGTAAAAGATGATGTGGTTGTACAAAATGTGAGGCCACAGTCACAAGTTTTGAGTGGACCACAAGAGTCCTCTTCTCGTGGCTCTGCTGAGAAGCCATGGAATGGTAGACTACGTACGCAGGTTACTCCACCAGCAGGTATAGGGAATGTATCACGAAAAGGAAAGGAAAAGGTTGATGAAACTCCCTTTATGGCTGATGCATCATCAGGTTTTTCACATGTAGACATGGATTCAGATGGTTCTAAACAAAGTCTTGATGAGGAATTTGGAATTCCGGCTGTCAGGACACCTGGTGTAAGGAAAGTACAAGAAGATGTTAGAGGGCAACGGAGTGACCCAAGACCGCGCAGATCTAACAGAGTCAGAAATCCAGTTCAGAAATTGACTTATGATGGGTATCTAGCACATCACCAAGCCTACATGGCTAAGGTGATATAGGATGTGGAGCCCACATGTTTTGAGGATGCAGTTGGAAATGTGAATTGGGATGATGTAATGAATGAAGAGATGGCTGCATTGGAAGCAAACGACACATGGGAGTTGGTGCCATTGCCAAGCGGCAAGAAAGCTATTGGCTGTAAATGGGTGTATAAAACCAAGCATAAGGCTAATGGTAACATTGAGCATCACAAGGCAAGGCTGGTCGCAAAGGGTTATGCAGAGACGTATGGCATAGACTATGAGGAGACCTTTGCTACAGTGGAAAAGATGACGACTGTGAGAGCTGTCATAGCAGTGGCTGTATCTAGAGGATGGATTATGCATCAAATGGATGTAAAGAATGCCTTCTTGAATGGTGAGTTGCAAGAGGAAGTGTATATGGATCAGCCACCTGGTTATGTCGATCCAGGTTACCCAGATTATGTATGCAGGCTTCTCAAAGCTTTGTATGGCTTGAAGCAGGGCTCTAGAGCATGGTATGACAGGATTGCCAAGTATCTTGTCAGTATTGGTTTTAGGAGAGCTCATGCTGATCATTCACTCTATGTACGTGAGAGTGATGTGGGGATTGTGGTCATTACCATATATGTAGATGACCTTATTATTGTGGGTGACAATGCTATGGAGATTGACCATGTGAAGGGTCTTCTCAAACAGGAGTTTGAAATGAAAGATTTGGGTGAGTTGCGTTACTTTCTTGGCATTGAGGTGATCAGGACTCCAGAGGGTGTATGGCTGTCACAAAGACATTATGCTTTGGACATGTTGTCAAAGTATAGTATGGCTGATTGTAAGCCAATTTCTATTCCCTTGGATGTGAATGCAAAGCTGAGTGCAGAGAAAGGTGATGTTGTTGAGGATGTCAATATGTATAGGAAGATTGTGGGTAGTCTAATCTACTTGACTATCATGAGGCCAGACTTGAGCTACACAGTAGGCTTGGAGATTCAGTTCATGCAGCTTCCGAGGAAGCCACATTTGGATGGAGTACGACGCACACTTCGGTATGTGCAAGGGACTCTTGACTACGCATTGTTCTATGCAACAGATGCGCCATTCGCATTGTATGGGTATACAGATGCAGATTGGCCAGGTAGCATTGTTGATAGGAGATCTACGAGTGGCTTCATGTTCTCTTTTGGGAGTGCTGCTGTTACTTGGAGCAGCAAAAAGCAGCCTACGGTTGCTTTATCGAGCACAGAGACCGAGTACAGAGGTGCAGTAGTTGCGGCGTGTGAGGTAGCTTGGCTACGCACATTACTTGAGGACTGGGGAGTGCAGGTGGACCAGCAGATTGTCATCCATTGTGACAACCTCAGCAGCATGCAGTTGGCTAGGAACCCAGTGTTCCATGCCAGGACCAAGCACATAGAGGTCCATTACCACTACGTTTGAGAGTGAGTGTGGGCGGGCGACATCGACTTGGTCTACGCCAGCACAGAGGAGCAGATAACGGATATCTTTGCCAAGGCCCTCGGAGCTGAGAAGCTTCGACGTTTCCGGACTATACTTGGACTCTGCGACATGCAGAGCTCGAGGGGGAGTGTTGAGATGTCGAGCTCTACATCTTGAGCTGGCATCCACTACGGGTCTTGGCCGCTTACGACATTTACTCACTGGCGCGTTAGGTGACCGACACGGAGGATCTCTGCCAGTGATTCTATAGCTGGACTACACTTATAGTGCCAACCTAGTACGCTTCTAGCGAGTTCACACTTAGTGACCACATGTACATATGTGCTACTTTTCAGTCTTAGCACTTAGTCATTTTTGTACTCTCTTTTCTGTGAAGAAGAAGAAGAAGCTTTCCATCTCTGTGTGCTTTGTGCTTGTCTTGTGTAGCTCTCTTGCATCCTCATTCTTTACATTGAAGTGCAGTAAGGTTGGAGGAGTTCGGGGCCAATCATATGAACTTGTGACCGAGTTTTGTGGTTTGGGAATCCGACCCTGGAGCAGTATGTTGCAGGCTGGTGAGATGGGGGAAAAAATCTGAATATGAAACATTTTTTAAAAGGTTTTTTTGGGGATTTGGAGGTCACTCTGAGAGGGGGCGCTCTGCCACATGGCATCGAGCAATCCCATATGCGCTGATATGAGGCAATGTCGCGGGGTATAAGGGCTACAGTGTGGCACCCAGTTGGAATTTTGTGAGGCGAGCTTGAGCTCCCTCGCTATGGCGGCCCACTAGGCTCTGTGAGGTGGTGGCACACGGCCCTGCACAGGCGGCATCGCGGTGGATTTTGGAAGGGACCGGCGATAGCCGGTGGCTCTGAGAGAGCTGTGGTTGGTGTGATGATGTGTCTTGACTATGAGTGGTTATTCATGCACCCGCTTAGGGCCCAATCTTTTGAAGGCAACCCCCCCCCCCCCAATAACGAGGTCGCTATTGATCACTAAGGGGAGAGGTCGCGCGGCAAGCAAGCAGTGGAGCAAGTGATAGAGAGGCCAGAGAGAGAGAGAAGTTCCAAAGGTGGCTCAAGGAGACTATCCCTCCACAAGGTCAAATGAGAGAGAGGGCTAATCCGAGAGGTGTTCAAAGGCCCAAGAGGGCAAGTGCAAGGGTAGTCAAGTTGAGCGAACAAAGGGTCAAGAGGTGTGCACCATGAAGAGGTTGCCAAAATGGACTATGCCAAGTGCTAGCAATGCAAGGGAAATTCCAAAATGAGCTCAATGAGAACTGCACGAGATGAGAGCTCACCCATTTTTTCTTTTTTAGGTCTCCTATAGACCCCTATAAAAGAATGTAAACGTGATATTTTTAGGGCTTTTTTGCCAATGTTGCTTCTGGCTCTTGGGGCCTTTTGTCATTAGGCTTTTTGGCATGTTGAAATTTTTTCCGAGGTTTGTGCCGACAGTGTGTTGGTTGTATATGGAGTTTTTTATGCGAGAAGACCATTGATTGTTGTGTCTTGGCATCATTCCCCATTCCCCCTTTTCTTACCTGCTTGTGTGCATGTGGTTTCGGGCGTGTGTTGGCGTGTATGTCCCCCCCCCCCCCCCCCCCCCCCCAAAGTTTGTCATGCAAAGAGAGCTAGAGAGAGTCAGTGTGCGTGTGGAAGGCTGTGAACTGAGCAGAGCAGAGTGATTGGGTCTGCCTGGTGCATTGCAAGGGGTGTGTGCATATGGTTGTGTGTAAGCAGGTTGCGGTTAGTGTCAAGTTTTGAAGGTGAACTCTAGTGGATTGGGGCATTCATGTGTATACCCTGGTCTATAGTGAGACATTGTGTTGTGTGACGGGTGTGTTCCTCCTTCCCCTTCTCCAATGTGCCAGTAGAATCTGTAGCAACAAAGGTAGAGTGGCAGTGCTCTAGTGAGACACAACAGGCATTGTCAAGGTCTGCATAGGCAGAGATAGAGAGAGTCTCCTCCCTAGAGACACAAGCAGAGATGACAGACATGGGATTCTTTGATATGCTCATGCTAGAGGTTGATGAGTTGATATCAAGATGCATGGTCCCCCCTATGGGTGAAAGGGACGTAGCCATCCCAGTGTTGGTGTTGACACATCCACATGCGATGAGTAGTCTTGATGATATAGTACACACAGATAGCACAGGGGAGGCTAGGACATCCAGGTTTGTGCAAATTTTGTTAGCGTTCATGCATCTAATGTATGACCTACTAGTGTTGAGGCATGACTTAACAGGTACAATGGGAGAATTTGAAACAGGGATTGTCAGTTCTACGGTGATTGATACTCGCATGACGCTTCATGAAGATTTGCAGACCATACACAATTGCTTGCGGGATTTACATGCAGGCTCTAGCATGAATACGCATGATGTACGATCACTACAGACAATATGGGTCCATGTAGATCAACTGAGTGAGTGAGTGGGTGTAGGTTGAGAGAGACTCTCATCTATTTTTTTTTGTACATACTAGTAGTTTAGCTAGTAGCACTCACTTATTGGTGCATTTCCTTTAAGTGGGAGTTTATTCGGGTAAAGGTGTTGCACCTTTGCCCGAGCCCGGGTGTTTGATGTTCAAACGCACACTGTGTGTACATGGAGAGGGGCAATGGGAAAATACACCTAGCATACAACACTATGCCTCTCAATAGCACGGGGCATTCGCAACACCTCTATCCTCTCAAAAAACACCTTCAAAACAACCATTTTGTACTAGCAAATCATTGCTCACAAAACAATGCACATGCTTGGCAAGACCACGATTCAACCCAAATGTACCACTACGGGTTGATAGAACACTTCCAACTTGCACTGTGCCTCAATTTCACTCTCCTTGCACCATAATAAGGGTCCGAAGGCACACACCTCCGTGGGCACCAACACACACACAAAGAGCAAGAGAAAGAGGGAGGAAAGGGGAAAATTGACACTAGAAGGAAAGGAATGTATCACTATTACTTAGCAAAGTGTTTCTACAGCCATCGCAATGCCAAAATGGTGAGCTTCAACAAGACAACCCCACGGGCTCCACAATGCAAAAAAGCCACAAAGATGGACCTTTTTTAGCTATTCATAAAAAAATTCATCCTTTTACATAGTAAACAAGGGCGTGACAAACATTTTTCCACTTTCTAGTTAGAAGGTTTCCATGGAAACGGCATTTACCGACTTTTCTTTTTGATTCTCTCTCAACTACTCACTCCTTGGCTTTTGGGGGGGGGAGGGGGGGGGGAGAGAGAGGGGGGGTTCACTAGTGATGTTGTTTGTGCACCCCCTAACATTTTGATTTTTGATTTTTTTGTGTGTGTTTTATTTTCTCTACCTTTACCTCTCCACCTTTGGAAAGTGCCCCTTCAAATTGCCCATTTGGACCAACTTTGATCGGCCTTGCTTTGCCACTTTGGAGCTCACCTCTTTGTTTGGCTTGGATTTGAACTTCCCTAAGAATGATTTGGAGCTACCCTCCCTCTTGCACTTGAACTTGACCTCTCCTCCTACCACAAGTAATATTGCTTGTTTGGGGGGGGGGGGGGGGGGGGGGGTTGGGTTGCACTGCCCTTGTTGGCTTCAAAATTATGGCCCTTATAGGGCATAGGACTGGTCGTTTACTGGACGCCATGTCAGCACTGATGACAATTACCTCCAAAGCAACCGAGTTTTGTATGCCATTGAAAACCTCAAGCATCCCTTTGGTGGCACCAAAACAGCCCACACCTTTGCGGCGTCGCCCCGTAGGCACATACAGATCTCCACCATAGCCTCAACGAGGAGAGCACTCTCTCTCTCTCTCTCTCTCTCTCTCTCTCTCTCTCTCTCTCCCCCCCCCCTCCCTCCCTCCCTCTCTCTCTGTCTCTCCCTCTTTGTACTACAAACGAAGCCACATTTTGGTGTATATACCCCATAGTCTGCCCACCTCCCCACACATATGCATTTTCTTCCTTCCACATGGCAACGTTGTTAGGGGATATGTGTTCAAAACGTGAGCCAGGAAGGTGTCGAGCCTCTGGCTGTGAGAGTTGTGAGAGAGAATAAGAAAAACATGTGAAAAAGGCTATGGCAATCACCGTAAGCTTCAATTAATCAATTCAAGCTCTGAGTACATTCTGATCAATAGCCAAGGTGGTTTGTTAGCAGCACCCACACTTTGGTTCACGGAAATCTAGGAGTTTAGGCTCCCTTTATGATTACACGGGCCGTTAATGGCTCCATGATTCATAAAAAAGGATTAACTAAGTCTAGGATGTTGTCGATGATCAAAAATTTCCTATGTGTCAGATTTTCTTGCTTTGAATGTTGTTGAACTGTATATTTGCACTGCTTTCTCTTACCGAGATCGAGAGAGAGAGTTCCCTATTTAGCTTTGAGAACGAGGGAAAGAGTTATCTCCTTGCTTATGTTCGAGAGCAAGAGAAAGACTTCCTCGGCTCTTCTCCCTCCTTTGTCTCCCCTTCACGTCCTTCTTGTTTATGCATTGTCTCATGCAAGCCCCTCTTCTTCCAATAGCCGTCCTCTCCCTTCTTGATCATGCCTCTAAGTCAAGAGAGAATTCTTCTTCAACTCTCGTTCTGCCATACTCGTGCAATACTGCTTCCCTTCCGTCGTTTCTCCCTGCTTGTTCCCAAGAGTGAGAGAGAAAGACAATCTTCCCCTTGCTCATGCACGAGAGAGAGCGAGTTCCTTTCCTTCCTTTCTCGTATGAGAACAAGAGAGACAATGTTGGGGTTCAACAATACAAGAATCTCTCTCAACACACATGCTCTCAAATAGAGAATAAACACTTACTCCATGATCAAACTCAGTAAGAATTCAGATAACTTCAAAGTCAACAAACAGAACATAGAGAAAAGATCAGACAAAGAAAATTTGCTGACACATTCAGATAACTTCAGAGTCAACAAATAGAACATAGAGAAAAGATCAGACAAAGAAAATTTTTTGACACATTCAGATAACTTCAGAGTCAGCCCAAAGAAAAAATAGAGAAAAGATCAAACAAAGCAAAGAACACCATGGCTAAAGCTTCTCTCACATTTCCCTACTCAAAACTTGTCCCAATACAAGTGCCAACTGATGGTTATAACTGTCCAACCCAAAAAGGTTCTTGACATAAAATATCAAAGTCAGCAAAACCCGACCTAGCTAAAATCTGCGACCTAGTAATATTCCGACCCAACAATATTCAGACTTAGCAATATTTTAGTCAACACATGGCACGCCCTGATGGTGGATTTCCTAGAAATCCAACTCGGGTTCACACATCCCTTGATCAAAGTCAAATGCCTTATCCTATTTTTGCAAAAATCCCTAGCTATATAGCATAAAGTATAGTGCCTGGAACCTAATCCAAGATATAAAAAATACACCATACAGCACTATGACAAACTCAATGCTAGGATCTTCGTATGAAGCAAGTGTAGTGCTTGGTACTTAAACCAAGGTACACAAAAACCAAAATACATCATAGAGAGCAACTAAACATTCCCCAAAGGATTATATCACATGAGAGCTCATAGAAAATGAACTTATGAAACCAAAAATGAATAAGTATGTCCATCTTCCAAGGGCATGATGAAGTAAACATTAGCAAAATCGGCCTCTGCAACCTCTGAAAAAT